>NW_008666966.1:69815-89070 GCF_000695815.1 Acanthisitta chloris | reverse complement strand
AGAGTGCTAAACTGTTCAATGTGGTTTTGTTTTTGTAGGAAGGTGGTGAGCATACCCAAGCAATGAAAGAAGAAGAGCTGATTAGTCTAATAGATGATGTCTTAAGGGATGATGATAAGAACAATGATGGATACATTGATTATGCAGAATTTGCAAAATCACTGGAATAAGGATTTGCAGGGTGTTTGTTTCTCCTTCTAACCACGTGGAAATGTGAACCAGTATAATGTGATTAATTACTGTCTCATGTCAACCTCTGTGCTGTGAGAAGGAGAGGTGTACCAGTCCCAGCTGAATTTGTTTGAAAGTTGTGTGTGCGCCCTTACTTGGAGCAAGAGCCATGTTTGACTAGATGTAGCTACACATTTGAATTGGGAAGCATGGAAGCATCAGCAGTACTCACGTGGGGTACAGCTGGCAAAAAACCTGCTAAGTAGCTGTGTATGAACACTAAACAGAATCATTACAATCTAAATTTCATGTTTTCAGCCATTGGATTATATAGTGCTTACTTGCTTACATCTTCTATTTAAAATGTTACCTAGAAAGCAAGAAATGATTACTCCATATAACCTTCTCTTGAATTTACAAGGAAATTTGCAGATAAGTACAAGTGCTTGAAACAGCAATTGTAGAGGAGGAACATTTGAATGTGGGTTATGTTTGAGTTCCACATGAGACCACATAGACTTAAACACAGTTTTGGAAGAAATTGAGTGTTTTTAAATACATGTACTTCCTAGCATACCCTTACATATAAATATATATATATGTGTTTTTCAATTTCTTGTTGTCCAAAAATTTACTTTTTATATCTTAATTTACAGATTTTTTTTCATCTACCTTCCATGTTTTCTAAAGAAAATGGAAGTGTTTTTATTTACATTTATATGTTGTATTAATGCTGTATAGCATTTACTAGAGTAGCTTGTGCTATCTCATTTTGAATCATGGAATCATAGAATGGCCTGGGTTGGAAGAGACCTTAAAGATCATCTAGTTCCAACCTCCCTGCCATGAGCAGGGACACATTCCACTAGGCCAGGTTGCTCAGCTGCTCCCTATCCAGGAATAGTTTCAAACACTTCCCGGGATGGCGCAGTGACAGCTTTTCTGGGCAACCTGTGCCCTCTCCTCTCCACACTCACAGCAAAGAATTTCTTCCTAATATCTGATATAAAACTACTCTCAGTTTGAAGCCGTTCCCCCTTGTCACTACATGCTCTTGTAAAGAGTCCTCCATTTTCTTTGCAAGCTTCCTTCAGGTACTGGAAGGCAGCAGTGAGGTGACCCCTAAGCCTTCTCTTTTCCAGACTGAACACCCCCAGCTGTCTCAGCCTTTCCTCATAGGAGAGGTGCTCCGTCCCTCTAGTCATCTTTGGTGGCTTCCTCTGGACTGGCTCCCACAGGCCAATGTCTTTCCTGTGCTGATGACTCCAGAGCTGGACACAGTACTCTGGTGGGGTGTTACCAGAGCAGAGTAGGCCTGCTGGCCGTGCTGCTTTTGATGCAGCCCAGGATACAATTGGCTTTCTGCGCTGCAAGTGTGTATTGCCAGTTCATGTCCAGCATCTCATCCATCAGCACCCTCAAGTCCTTCTTGTCAGGGCTGCTCTCAATCTGTTCATCCCCAGCCTGTATTAATACCAGGGGTTGTCCCCACCCAGGTGCAGCACCTTGCACTTGGTCTTGTTAAACCTCATGAGATTCCTATGGACTCACTTCTTAAGTTTTTTCAGGTCCCTCTGGATGGTATCCTGTACATCAGGAGTGTTTTGAAGGTGATGTTAACAGTAAACCAGTTCAATATTAAAACTTTTGTTCAATTTGGGTTTTACAGTATTAGCCTGCAGAATAACCTAAGTGAGCAAGTAATGCTGCCTTGTTAAGGTTTGAGTTCATATTCCTTGACACATAAATTATGGTATTATTTTCAGGAGGTATTTCATAACTTAGCAGTTTCAAGATAATTGAGTGTTTGCAAATTATTGTGGCTCTAGGAATGTTTTCACTGTCTTGACTCAATATTTGGCAAGTCAAGCAGTTTAAGGATATTAGAGAAGTGATGTATTGCTGTGTTATTGATGCTTGGTGATTCTGAAATATAACTGAAATCTTATATTGCATTCAATAATTCATTAATAAGGAATCTAAATGTTAGCCTATTTCTGTAAAATGTATAAAGAGCTATTTTCTATACAAAATTATTCTTGTACAAGAGAAACACATTTGTAAAAGAAATTATTTCCTCTGTTTAAATGTTTGTGCAATGAATCCTGAGTGTCAGATTTTTTTTTTCTTGTACTAATTTTTTAATTTGAAACCTTTGTGGCCAGGCTTGTGCTGGTTGTACAAGCAGTGAAATTAGGTTGGGGTCTGTGCACTCAGCCAATAGGATATACAAGGCTGGAAGTCCTCATGAGAAATGTACCTTATTTTCTGATGTATCTTTAAGCCTGTCTCTGTTTCTAGCAGTCATCTTAAAAGAATATTGTTTCAGTGACACCATTTTTTTTTTAAAATAGCTCTTTTGAGGGTGATTAATCTAGAGTCAATATTGAATCAGAAAAAAGTGTAATAAGTACTTGTGGGTAGGAGGGGAGAAGAGGTTAAGCTCCTCAGCTTTGAGCACTTAAAGCAGGTTGCCTGTAGACCTGCCACCTCTTATGTGCTTTACTGCTATTGCAGTTTAACCCCAGCCAGCAACTACGCCCCACACCACCGCTGGCTCACCCCCCCAGTGTGCTTGGGTGGGGGAGAGAATCAGAAGGGTCAAAGTGTAAAAACTTGTGGGTTGAGATAAAGACAGTTTAATAGGTAAAGCAAAAGCCATGCATGAAAGCAAAGCAAAATAGGGAATTCCTTCACCACTTCCCATGGGCAGGTGGGTGTCAGGAGAACAGGGGTCCATCGTGTGTAACTGTTTCTTGGGAAGAAAAATGCTGTCATTCCAAACATCTTCCCCACCTTCCTTTGTCCCCCCTAGCTCTATGTGCTGAGCATGACACCATATGGCATGGAATATCTCTTTGGTCAGTTGGGGTCAGCTGTCCTGGCTGTGGCCCCTCCCAGCTCCTTGTGTACCCCCAGCCCCTTTGCTGGTGGAGTGGGATGAGAGGCAGAAAAGGCCTTGACTCTGTTTAAGTGCCACTCAGAAGTAATGAAAAATCCCTGTGCTATCAACACTGTTTCCAGCACAAATCCAAAACACAGCCCCAGATTAGCTACTGTGGAGAATTAACTCTATCCCAGCCAAAATGAGCACAATGCATAAGCTGAGTTTTGGATTTATTTGTGATGAAAGGGCAAGACCAAGGAACTGACTTTTATGCAATACTCTTAAAAGTCATGGTTTTCTTATCAAGCACAGTCTGTTAATTCAGTTCAGCAGCTACCTGTGGTACACATTTATATACATATTTATTAACTGCTATTATATGTGGCAAAAGACATGCACCATAGAAGCTTTGTATTGGAAATAGTTGGCAAACAATGTTCACATTACCTGCATTTACCATAACTATTTTAAACTTGCTTTTAAGCATTTGGCATTATGTATGAATAGAAAAACTATGTGCTGAAAAGCAAGAACGAAGTTGGCACCTTTGATTTCATGATGCAGGAAGAAAGATCAAAACAAAAATTTCTGCTTTCCTAGAAAGAACAGTTCAAGAAATGCTACCCAAACTGAAACCTGCATCATCACATCTTTACTCAGCCTCGTAAAACAAATACACATATGTAATTAAGTGCACTTAAATGATTTAAAAGCTGTCTAGGGAACTTTCTCAGTTATTAAGTAGAAAATGCAAAATTGCTGAGAGAATGGTGGGTCAGACTTTTTTTTTAAAATATACATATATATATATACACAGTTAATATAGAAAATACAGTGTTTACAACAGAAGTACGGATCAACTATAAAGCTGTTTTCACTTCCATAGGACAGTACTATATTCATTCCACAGAAAAATTACAAAGCAGAAGGGGCGTATGATTTACTGAAGGTCAATCACATCCCTGGCAGAAAGAGAAGATCAGGAGAATGCTGTTGTGCATGATCTTCATGTCTTCCTAGTCTGTGGTCTCAGGGGAAGGAGATTAGCTTTCCCATTAGAGGAAAACACATCTGGCCTTGCATTACTGTATACTAATCTTAAAGTATTTAGATTATCTGCTTTTACCTCACAAAATACTGCATAATCTGGCAACTAAAGAAAATACTTATTCTTGAAGCACCCCTAAACTGAGTGTTCTTTTAGTAGTCAATCTAGAACATAATCTGTATACAAAGGAGAATGATCTTAACTACTTGACCAGTGCCATCAGAATGGTGTTAATGACAGGAATGGCTGCCTAGAACTCCCCATCAAGAGTTCTGTCTGCATATTAACATGGGCTTTATTACCTTTTTGGTTTTGTTTTTTCATTAATCACTTGTGACCTCAAAATGTCTTAGATTCATCAGGGAATGGTTACAGGCTTAGAAATCCTGATTTCGTCCAAAGTATTTTTTAATACTACAATTTACAAGCAGAAGAGTCATTCAGGGATAATGTCATAATCGACAGAGCCACTAGATAGCGTATGGACACCACACATCGGTTCCCTACGGTACGTAACAGTGATTGAACTTGTATTTCTCTAAACCGCCACCGGAATTCTGATTATAGGCAAGGCTTGCTCATCTGTCTTCCAACACCACATTGTCAGTGTGATGCCCTCATTTGTGTTAGTTTATACCTGTCATAACAATAAACTATAGGTGGGACTGGTTACTGCTACTAAATTTTCATTGGTTAGGGATTCCAAATCGACTCAAAGTGATAGTAAAGACACATTGCAATATTGTCAGTAAAAATAATTGTGTGATAGGAAGGGTTTCTAATATAAGCACCAGGCTTCTTGTGACTTCTTGACCGTCTCTAATTGACCTATGAGAGAGGCCATTAGGTACCTAAGGTGGTCTCAACCAATGTTAAAGAATGTTGGTGGGTTTTAGTAGGACCTGAAGTCTTACTGCTTTTGCATTAGATGTCAGTAAGAGCTTCTGTCCCTGTTCTTACAAGGCAAAGGTCCAGTGTGGTCTGATCAGCTATTTTGGCTTAAGGTGAAGTTTATTGCTTCTTTCTTCCTCTCCCCCATTATGGTCTTTCTGTCTGTCCATTGCACCATGAAATAACTGCATAATGTTCTAAGGTTTTAGTAAACAAAGTAGGGCAAGGATCATTGCATACCTTAGTCAGGATTATTTATTATCACGAGGAATTTGCATCCAAACACTTCGTTAGCACAGATCCTCTGTCCACATTGACTGAGATTCATTAAAAGGGCAGTTACTAATGCCTCACAGAAAGTTTCTCTGAAGTTACATTTTTCTTGCTATTCTCTATGATAAACTCTGAACAGCAGCCTAAATCTTAATGGCTAATACATAGTGTAATTGTCACCTCCTCTCTCAGCTGAGCAGCAGTTTTGCACGTAGGTAGAGGGCAGTGTAACATATGACTCAAAGTCTGCTGCCAGATATGACATTTTACAAGAAATCAGTACTGCAGTGAACATAGTGTCAGCATCTGCCACTTCATCCGAATGACTGACAGCACTACATTTCAGGAAGGCAGATGTCAATAAACTCAGGGAATGGGTAGGGAAGGTCTCCTAAGAGGTAATTATATGGGAAAAACAGATTAAGGAGAGCTGTCAGTTCCTTCAAGAAATGTAAATAAGAAACCAAGTGCAACCTGTGACATTTTAGAGGACAGTAAGAAAATTTGGCAGAAGTCAACTAACCAACAACCTTTTAATTGACCTCAAGCATAAGAGCAAGATAGATCTATAAAGTAGAAACTAGAACAGCTGATTGAGAGCCCAGCACAATACTCCATTCATAGGCGGTTGTGTGTGTGGGGTGTATACAGTTAGTAAAGACAAAATGCACTAGACACAACGAGCAAAACTTAGCAAAAGTAGAAATTTTACAGGTAAGGTGTTAAGAGAAATACAAAGGGAAGTTTGGACAGCTACTCAAAGATGGAGGTGTGCTAACGGCAGAGGATGTTAAGGAAGTGAAAGAGTTTAATGTTCTCTTTTCTCCCCTTTTCATTAATCTTTCCTTAAAAGGTCAACAACAAGCAGACAGCTCAATTATTACCAGAAAAGGGGGGTAAAATTTCAGGCTAAAATATGCAAAACTTGCCTGGAGAGTATCCAGTTAAGTTAGATGTCTTCCAGTCATCTGAGCCTGAGCATCTTCACTCTAAGAGTATTAAAAGGAGGTTTAAGTAATAGCCACAGATGTCACATAACTTGAATTTATTTATTTTATGTAATTTTTTGCAAGGCCTTTAGCAGTATTTCCTATAATATCCTCATGAACAGGCTAGTGAACTGTGATCTAAATGAAACTGCTGTGGGAAGGGGCAGGAGGTCAAGTCTGGTTGGATAATTGTATCCACAGGGTAATTCCATCATAATCTATCAAAATATGTGTGTTTTTCAAGGAATTCTGTGGGCCTTGGTCCCACTTCAAGTTTTATTTTGTTTTCAATGAAGGCACAGAAGATGGAATATGAAGTATGAGTATGAATCTTGCAGATGGAACAAGGAAGGACTGCAGATCTTATAGATAAAAAACTTGAATTTAAAATGATCCTGATATATTTAGAGAAGTCATCTAAAATGAATGGAATGCAATAGTGCAAAATGCTTACATAGAAATACTCATCTGTACTTACATAACTGTCCAGGTACCAGCTTACAAGAGGAAAGGCCAGGGACTGTGATGGAACAAGCTTAGCATGAATGGCAAAGCCTTCACATTGGGATGTCTAAAGGGTCTTAAAGACTATTCAAAGGGACCATGTGGGCTGATAGTCACAGTTTTTTCAGATTCACCTGAAAAACCATGTCCTGTTTAGTGCACTGTACTCCAAGAAAAAAATTGAATAGTTGGCAGAGGAGATCAGTAAAAATTGACAGAGGTCCAGAAAACATGAGGGAAGGCTGCAAGAAATGGGAGGGAGAGAGGGTTCTGAAAAAGTAACAACCAAGAATAAGGAAGGTTAATAGTTATCACCTAAAATGCTGTGGAAAAGAATAAGGGATTAATATGTTCTTGGTGGAAAGATCAGGAATAACACATGAAGAGCCATAAACTGAACAGCTTGGAAGATTTAGATTAGACATTGGACAAAACGCCAATATCAACAGTAACATACTGCAGCTTGGGGTGATGTGATTCCAAGTTGGTCTTGGGATAGAAAGGTGACTTCTCTAGGTCCCCTCAGTGAAAGTCTGTCTCTCAGAGGGTCTATGACTTTCAATATCTGTGTGGACTTGTTTTGGGAGAAGTCCCTTTGGTGGGTTCCACAGCTGACAACCAAACAGTGAAATTGAACACAGGAAGCCTGTGCTCAGCTCCAGGCCTCAGAGAAGTCTTCAAGATCACACAGTCTGTCCACCCCTTTCCTGCTGTAAGCCCTTCCTCTTTATCATCTCTGTAGACCATTATGGAGCCAGCCATATTCCACTTTTCCCTTAATCCTTTTGGTGACAGTTTTACATCTCATCTTTTGACCATCAGAACCCATTTTCCTTCTTGAAAGCCCCTGAAAACTTGTTTATCACTTCTGCCTCCTAGCCAGGCAGTTCTTCAGTCCCAGAGACAATAGCCACTGGGACAGTCCTGCTCCACTCAGTTCCTGTGCTGTGTGGCAGAGCAGTCTACAATCAGCAATATCCTGCTGAGTCCTGTCAGGGTATGCTTGCTGTCAACATCATCTGAGTTCAAAACCCTTCCTAGTTTCTGCTGAGCACATTCAAAATGGGATTGTCAAAAGCCAGAAGTGAACACTTTGAATCAGAACAGAGGAAAAAGGATATTTCTGACTCTAAGAGAATACATCACTTAGCATTCAAATCCTAGCTCCAGAGCACAGAGATACCAAAGCTTCTTCATCAAAAAAATCCCCAAAAACCAAAACCAAAACCAACCATAAAAAGACTAAGTCTTTGAAATGACAAAATAAATTCCTGGACCTGTTTGCAGCAAATAGCCAACTAATTTGTAGGTCAGGGACTTGACTTCAACAACAACACCAGCTAAAGACAGGAGCTCATAAATATCTGTGCTTAAATGTTAAAGTCTGGGAACATTATTAACTAGAAACAAAGTCTCACGAAACATGGCCCATGGCCCATGGTCAGTGGTACATGCTGGGCAGACTTTACTGTTCATATTACTCTGCTATGACTTTCAGTAGAAGCTAAGCAGATGATGCAGTGGGTAAGCAGTGATCCAAGGCAACCACATTAATGCAGTGAGTGATATAGCACAACTATACTGTTTCCAGATGTCATATTCATCTTAAAGTGAGAGATGCTGAGAATTATCTAATGAAGGTTTGCCTCTGGTTTTGGCCATGCTTCAAGAACCATCTTTAAAAATGACCCAATTATGAGAAAGTTCTAAGCACATGTTTTGAAATAAGTACTCTTGAAGAACATAACATTATCCCTCATAACTTATTTTATCATAAAACCAGAAAAAAAAGCCACAAAACATATGCTGAAAAATAATATTGACTTAAGTCTCACCCATTTTGGATGAGAAGCTCACCATGAGCTGCAGTGTGCACTGGTAGCCCAGGAAGCCAATCATGTCCTGGGCTGCATCAAAAGGAGTGTGGGCAGCAGGTCAAAAGAGGTGATTCTTCCCCTCTACTCTCGTGAGACCCCACCTGTAATACTGCGTGCAGTTCTGGTGTCCTCAACATAAGAAGGACATGGAACTGTTGGAGCAAGTCCAGAGGAGGCCATAAAGTTTGTAAGAGGACTGGAGCATCTCCCCTATGAAGACAGGCTGAGGAAGTTGGGGCTGCTCAGCCTGGAGAAGAGAAGACTGCATGGAGACCTCACAGCAACTTTTCAATATCTGAAGGGGAACTACAAGGGAGCTGGTGAGGAGCTCTTTGTTAGGAACTGCAATGATAGGACAAGGCGTAATGGGTTCAGACTGAAGGAGGGGAAGTTTAGGTTAGATATCAGAAAAAAGTTTTTTACTCTGAGGGTGGTGAGTCACTGGCACAGGTTGCCCAGGGAGGTGGTGGCTGCCGTGCCCCCGGCAGTGTTCAAGCCCAGGTGGGTGTGGCCTTGAGCAATCTGATCTAGTGAGGTGTCCCTGCCCATGGCAGGGGGTTGGGACTAGATGATCTGTAAGGTCCATTCCAACCCTCAAATTCTATGTGTGGCTTCGCGGCCATCAGAGACTGACGTATTAGCACAAATCATGGCAGGTATGATTTTTTGACCAGGAAAAAGCACTGTGATGAGTAAAATGAGCTTTGAATGCTGTCCCCTTTGGGAGAGGTCTCCAGGGGCTGTGCAAAAGCGATTGTAAAGCTTTGCTGTGAGCTTCAGCATGGATTACAGTGGGAATCAGGAAACACACAGGTGAGGATTTTAGACAGCAGATAGGATGAGTTTCAGAGAAGAAACATGTCTGTTTAGGATACATGCAAACTTGTTTAGAAACCTTGAATATGCCACCATAAATTTATGAGCACATTGGCGCTAACTAGTTGAGTTAAGATCTCCAAAAACATATAATACATATATGTACACACACTGAGGCAGGAACCACTTTCAGTAACCAAGTGATTCTGTCACCAGACAGCCTAAAACTATTAAAAGGCACCATTTCTAGCCAAGACCAACAGATCTTAAATGTTTTTTTAATCTCTAGGCAAATGCATTTTCGGGATATGACTAGCCAAAAAGTCTTTAGGAAACTCTCCAAGCAGATTATCTCATTTTTTTAGCCATCATCTCTCTTAAACACCTTGACCAGTTTCCTTCAACTCTTCCAAAAAATCTGTCCCAGAATAAGATTATGCCTGTGAACTGTAGGTGTATAGGGCTAATTTTGGCAAAGTGAGGAATAGGAATAAAATCAAGTTTATAATGGAAACTTAAGTACATCTGCAGTTTACTGAATACTGTTCAGTGGGATCTATATAATGCATGATCTTTCCATTGTAGCAAAAATATAAAGTGCTTTTATTATCATCAAGGGAAAAGACCACTTCCTCCATGTGAAGTCCTACCTATATAACAAAAAGACCTGTCAGGTGATGCAAGTATTTTTGCTTCCTCCCACTAAAATGTTTATAGGATCTAGACTCATTTCCTAAAGTCTTGGCTTGAGGATCTTTGCAGTGTATTACACCATGTTGACAGTGCAGAATGATGACAATTTCTGACTGCAGATGTGCCCCTGCCACCGACATTGTTAAAACTGCAGCATGGCATTGACATGCCCAACTAGCTTTAAAATAACCAGCCAAGGTACTGCTGATACCATGCCACTGCTGCTACAGAACACAGCACAACTGCAAAACCCACTATAAAAGCAGAGTACACTGAATGGTCAGCTATTGTTTGCAGGCCACCCTGAACATTGTCTTCCTGGGATAATGCTACTAATTGGACCCAGACTATCTAGTTTAACAGGAATTCAGGTTTCTCAAAGCTCTAAATTATACGAAGGTCCAGTAGCGTGGGTACTTAAATGAAAATACTCCATGTGGTTATAAAGTCTGGCTCTGGATAGTTCCTAGCCAATAGCTCCTGCAATTCATATTGTTGCCCAGTTTGGGAAAACATAGCACACAGTTTTTACTGAGATCTGGAAATTTTCTGGGTTGCATAATGGGAAAGGAAAAACTCCTCTAGCAACCTTACATAAGCCTTCTCAGATTCCTGTGACAGGTAGAGGTCCTTTCTTGGGCCTTGTAAAGCTCACTTAATAAAAAAATCTGTAGGGAATGGGAAAGGGTTGTATAGGCTGCAGATCAGAGGCACATTTCCACCCAATGTGCAATTGAGCTGTCATCTGCTGATACTACTCACAGAAATACGAATCATCCTCAAAGTTACTTTAAATCTGCTAAACCCCATCCCACTCCTGATCCACTCCCATGCCACATAATTTCTGGCCACCAAATGTCCTCCTAACACAACCACCTCACCTGAAAGTTCTTTCTATTGACCTCCCCAGTACTGTTTGGAAATGCAGAGATGAAAAAAACCAAGCCATTGATTCAGTGGACCAGATAAAAGTAATTCTAAAAGCTGCCAGGCTAATTCATCTCCAGGAACTAGCAAATTCAGCCTGGTGCTCAGACCAGCATGGAGGTCTGGAAATCTAGTCTTGATCCTATATGACAGGGATTGCTGGTCAGAAATACAACAATTGGACAGCAGTGAAGAAGGAAAAGGGTGAGCAGAGAAGAGCTATAGGCGATCATACATACCCAAACCTGAGATGTGCTCAAACTTAAGCTATTACATGCCATCTTCCCAAACTGGTAGCATAATCTCAGTCTGCTTAAAACAACTTATGTCAACAATATGGGCTACAATATGGAAGTAAATATGTTAGTGGACAAACTACCGTCTCAAAAGACATTGGTCAATTTGCAAAAGGTTGAAACTGTCAAGAATATCTACCAAGTTGACAGCCTGCATTCAGGCTGTTTAACAGCAACTCCAACTTCAGCCTGAGCACAGGTCACTGGGGAGCATATAACTCCAGATGTTTTTCCTGTTCCCTCAAGAAAGGAGAAATGTACAGTTACTCCCTGAAAATTTGTGTTTAAGTGATTTTTCAGTGATGCATAAGCTTGCCAATGCCATGACTATTCATCTACGCCTTTCTACACACAACACTTCAGTTTCTGGTGACATAAGGCATGGGAAAATCCAGCTCATGCAGCTGAAGTCTGGCAAAATTATAAACAATTGGAAACAAGGCCTTCTAATGGAGGCTGTTAGACAGCATTAGCTAGTGGGACACTGTCATCTTCACAGCCAGAGAGTGATTTAATCTGTCAGTTATGTGAGCACTAGGAGTGATGAATAGGTCTTTGTATTCATTCACAGCAAGTACATACCCAGAATGGCATACAATGTGGGGTTTTTTTTGTCTGATAGTCCACTGGATCTCTAAAGAGCTGGGAATTTGCACAACATGGCTATCCAAAGTAGTGGCACAAAAGATACCACCCATGTTCGGAAAGAGGGATTCACAAGGTGGCTGACTAGTGTCCTTCCCCCTGACTTAACTTGTCCACCATTACCTACACAACTTAGAAGTCCCATGTCAATAAAGTTGCCCAGTTTTTTCCTCAGTTTTACCCATCCCAGATGGCCACACTTGTAATGAGGGGGGCACAGGTACAAAAGTACATCCTGTCCATGACTGCCAGCACCTGGTAGCACAGCAGCCACAAGGCTCCTCTGCAGAGCCATGCCACTTAGCCCTGACAGGGCCCAGAGTTTTTGGGTGGCGACACTCTTAGGGGTGCTCAGCTGTGCAGGGGCACAGGGCTGCCTAAGCCAAGTAATTCCTTTGCAGAATGTCTCCATACTCTATTGATGAGTGCAGTGTTCTGACTTCTTGTTGCTCTGCAGCACTAAAGGACCAGAACAGGGCTAGCAACTCATATCATGTTTTTACCTGGTATAAAAGAGAGCAGAATGTGCTTTATTATAAGCCTTTAAAAAAGCCTTTAAATAAATCTAGTCACAGCTCTGCCAGTCTGTGGTGGACATAGTGGTCCATTCTTCCCCAGCAGCTGCCTGGGCTGGAAATCTGCTGGAACAGAGCCACAGTGGGACAAAAGTGAGGTGTGCCATCTGGTCAAGGTCATTTATTGGCTTGGCTTTTCTAATCATTGGGAAGCAAGTGACAGCAAGTCCTAAGCCAAATTCTCTCTTCATTGCCATAGATAAAAATATTCATGCATGCCAATTCCAGCAAAATGAGATGATTGTAAAGCTTTCAAGAATATTTCTAAATGCCAGCTAAAAGCTCTCTGAAAAGTCCCAGTTTGAGACAGATTGATATGCGCTACCCTAGAACTCCTCCTCCCAGGACTGGTACAGGTTCTGAACTCATCTGTGTTGTAACTAGAGTGAAAAACTGGAGTCTATCACTGGTCACACTTTGATACATACCATTACATTTTGCCATCACCCACAAAGATGATTTCTACCATTCAGATAAATATGGATTATTTATTTTTCTCTTATTCTTGTGATCAGTTATTTCTTAGCACTTAATCTCAATGTGGACAAGGTGCTCTGACTTTGTTAGCTCAGTCAGGCTGTAAACAAGATGAATGATGTTTTTCCTCTTTTTTCTCTTTCTGCACTACCTTTAAGCATACCTACTCTTATGGGTGAGCTGATCGTGAGAGGAGACATGGCAGACATCTGTGTGGTTGACTGGAGATGGTGGTACAGGATTTGGAGAGGTTAGGGCACAACTGTCTCCAGCAGATCTGTGCTGAGGAATAGATACATTATGGTCACAGCACAATGGCTTGACTCCCTACTGTGCTGCTGGGGTGACCTGCTCCAGCAGAGCATGGTGCTACCAGTGGCTGTAACCAGAGAGTGAAAGACTTCTCCCACTTCCTTGCAGGTCAGACCTAGGTTTCTGGAGAGCACATTTCCTTAATCCTCAATGAACACCTGGACCTAGGGACCCATCAGTCTCTACCTGGGAGTATCTTGAAAGGTTTGAAAGGTGTTGGCCATAATTACCAGAAAACAAACCATTCCCCCAGGCACAGGACTCTTAGGCCTGGCTCTTAACTTTTATCTTACCTGTCCACTGCAAAAGAAACTGTTGAAGTGCTGGCAAGCAATGAGCTATGAGTAGGCACTTAAATCCACCCCTGTTCAATGCAATTGTAGGAATGAAGTGCTTTGAGTTAAGTGTGTACTTAAGTGCTCCGCTGGAAGGCATTAACCTTGAACAGAGGCAGTTTTCAGAGAATGGGAGATAAGGCGAGGAAGGAATGTTCACCTCCAGCCTTACTTCTGAAGGCACAGGAGGAGGATCTACTGTCCAATGCAAGTGAAGCCAGATGCATTTGGGAAGATGGAGATGAAGTTAAACCAGGACACTACACAGGGGTAGCATTTGCCATTTAAACACAGCAGAGAATGACAATCCAGTCCCATACCTGTAAAGACACGAGTCATTTCAGGTGGCTAATAGGTTCATTGAATGACCATCAACATGGATAATTAGAGAGAAGGTACCAGCTTCTCAGTGTGTTATCTCCTTTGATATACAGCTCCCAGGAGACATATATGTTTTTCATAAGGTGACATAATAAGCTGCCAGTTGTAGGAAGCCTAGAGTGAAACACACAGAAAATCAACATGGTCTGAAACCAAGAAACATGTCTAACTGCAAAAACAGTTTATTTCTTTAAAAATAAAGTAAGAGAGTGATGTAAACAAGCAAGCTTTGGATTACAAGTGATATTCTAGGCATCAACAAAATTGGAGGAAAGCATCTACTTGTATGATTCCTGAGTGATATGATAGGAAACGTGCCAAAATTAACTCCTGATATGAATTTGCCCATTGTGACCCCTTGCTTTGCAGGCTGCCTCACTTCATCCTCAGCTCCTCTTTGTCTCTGTAGACATCAAACTAGAGAGAACAAGGAGAGAAAGGGAGACTGCAGGACAGTGTGGTAGGAGGAAACCATAGAGGACCAGTATATAGTACTTCTGTATGTTTTATCCAGTCTATCATACACATAGCCTCAATAAATATACTTACTCACATATTTAGTTACACAAGCAACAGGGAAGATTTAGATGGTCACAGAATCCTATGAGCACAAGACATCATCTTGAACAGAGAGCATGTAAGAAGACTCATTTAACCCATGGCCATTGCCAGGTCACCACATGGGCTGTGGTGACAGGATGGGATGTGGATCTGGCTCTGTGGGTCCACAGGCAGGGCTGTGGGCAGCTGAAGCCCAGCCTTACTGTGGCATTGCTAGGGCAGAGGTTGGTGAGGTATAAGGCCTGATATGGGCTGCTGGACCTTCAGCAGGTTGAGGAGAGGGCTGGGCAGAACATTACGGCCCCTTAGTGCCTCCAAGGTCCTGGCAGCCATGGCCCAAATACCAAAGACATCCCAGATCTATGTAAGGACACAGGAGTTAGAGGAAGGTTGTGCAGATACAGCTACCTCCAGCTGTTCTGAGGCAAATAGAGCAGTGCTGGCAATGGGAGGACGTAAACTCTATTATCCTGATCCATATGGCAGTTTTGCCCCAAGCAGTGTAGACACCGTTAGCCACAAAGCAATTCCTAGCAATGAGGAAGAACAGCTTTTTCATGGCCAAGAGTGCCAGCAGAAGAAAGGACCCACTTGAGCCGAGGCTATCACTGCCTTCTCAGCACATTACTTGACTTGAGGAGGATCAGGAACTTGGATTTACTCAGGTGGAATACTCTGCATGAGGCTTGTTTTTTACACAGAGGGGGTGAAAAAATTGTCAGCAAGTGACAGTTTGGGTTGCTGGGCACTAGTGGTTTTTCATTTTCTCCCCTTGGTGATTTTTGCCAACTGTTACTTCATGCATATGGAACACACAACTTCCAGCCTTTTCTCACTGGTGTGAAGTAAGAGTTTGGCACATGCTGAAAACAACAAGCAGAAATTAACTTGCTCTCTCCCATCTTTAATGTCAATATCCACCAGTAATTATTTGGAGAATTAAACACATAGTCATCTTACTGCCACCTTAATTCTCCACATAAAAAGGGGATTATATAACAAATTAGCCTGATTTAGTCTACTGTCTAGGGACTTACCCACTGGTTCACTCTCCTTTATTAAATTAGTGAAGAAGCTTTTGGCTTTCAGACATGCTATGAAATCCTTCCCAAGCCAAGACCACCGGTGCAAGGAATTGCTGAAGTGCTTGAACTGCTCTGGAACCACCTCCTTGGAATTCACAGAGCCTGAACTGCAGCTGACCCACCACACAATGAAAGCACATGGGCAGACACTTGTAATCTGATCTCCCAACATTTGTCTTCCAATTTAGAAAAACCAATCCCCCAATTCACGAGGGTCATAGAGCCTTCAGACTCTTTCCTGTGCTTGTTTAAATATAACCCAGAGTTCAGATTTGGGGCATGTGACAATGGAGTCTGTGCTAATTCTCTCTCCGGTGATGGCTTAGTGGGAAGCAGCAGTTGCAAAGCACAGCTAAGTGCCTCTCCACCAGTTGTGCAAGAACATCTACATCGCCTTCGGTGACGAGGATGTCTGCTGACCAGAAGCGTAAGTTGCAAAGACACAGCATGTCTTATTCCTCCTCAGCTGATTGCATGCTGGAGAACCAATGCTTCTTTCATACCAAATTACACAGAATGCAGTCTGCTGATTGCCAGTCATCTCAAGGCCTGATGTGATGTTCACTGAAGCCAAAGGCTGGTTTTCTTCTGCCTTTATAGGCTTTGGATCATCGTCTTGCTCAAAACACTAAACCTTTCAGTATTTCAGGCTTTACAATCAAACACTCTCACTTTCTGCATTCTTTGCTTTTAGCTGTAGCAAGTCCATGTCAACATCACAATGATACATTTGATAGCAAACAGATCTGTGAATCAGTACAGAAACAATCATGTACTCCTGTTTTTTCCCTTTCCTTTCTCCAGCTACTCCCTTGAGGGTATAAACCCAACTGCTCTGGATAGGCCATTGTCATCTTCATTGGAATTGCAACTTATTCTTTTAAGCCGTAATCCCCAGGTTTCTTGTAACAAAATAAAGCAAACCCCAAGTTTCTTATCTATTTTCAAGAAAAATTTCTGATGAAAACAGAAAAAACATTCATTCTGATTTTTCCAAGACTAGACAGTAAGTCTGACCTTCTGTACACTTCTCATTAGTTTGAGTTGCATGCCTTTGAAGCTGCTCCTGAAATGGTTGTACATAGTGTTGGCATGATATATGGGGCAATTGAGTTCACCGATGTATCTGCACCAGTTTTACAGCAGAGGCAGGGAAAGGTGCCTGTCCTCACTGTGCTTGCAGCACTTGACTTAAGAAGTACTAAAGGAGTGATTGTTGCTGACAGCTCCGAGTGGTGCTCACCATCAGGGTTTTCACATAGCAGGCATGCACTCATGGGTACCTCATCAGGGACTTCAGAGGCTGCTTAGGTGACCACAGCTTTTCGTTACCACTAGTAGTACTTCTGCTCTGCTAATTATCCACTCCCCATTCAGTAGACAAAGCAGAATCTGAAAAGAGAAGAAAATATAATTCCATGTTTTCAGAATTACTGATACTTACAGCTACTGATTGTAGCAATTAAGTGTTCTGGTTCTATCTGGCCTATAGTACAACAAACTCTTCCTGACTGGCAAGGTTTGGAGAGGACCACAGTGGGCCTAAAACACTCCTTCCTCTTAGTTCTTATTTATGTCTTCTCTGCTATATACCTTTTTTTGCTCATGCAGTCACCTCACCCATATTATTCTGAGAAAGCTCAGTTAAGGAAAATACAATGCCAAGCCACATTTTCTTCCATTACCCTCATGTTCTGTCTACCCCAGTTGTAAAAGGATGGTTGTTTATCCAGCTGCACAAATTATCAGTAATGTTCCCTTTATCAGTAAAGTTTGCCTTTAAAAAGTCTTCACGTTTTTTTTAAAAATGAAAATCTGATTCGGTCATATGCTTTGTTTTGTTCCCAACAGCCTTTTACTTAAGAACAGCTAAACATTCTCATGGGAAGAACATGTTGTACCATGCCTCAATGATCATCAAAGTAATAAAGTCACCCAAAGAGGAATTAATTGATCCTAAATTTGCACGCAATTATTGGACAATAAGTAATATTTCAACTGAAGTCATTCATAGCAAGAAAACCCATGTGCAAACATGCAGTCTGAGATTGGAACTCTGTGTATTTGCTTAAGAAGTTATGGCTTACAAGCAGATAGGCTGGATAAATAAAATTAAAACCCTCAATCCTCAAGTGACAAACCACATGGATAGCAATAGTGGTTCCTTCTGCCTTTGGAGATCTGGGAAAATTTTCTGTGATTGTCCTTTCAATTGTGTTATTACATGCAGTGTGATAATAGCATATTTCAAAATCCCTCCCATCAAAACCTAAAAGCTTCTACTCTCTGTGAGTGAATATGTAAAATAAAGAGGATGGATTACAGAAAAGGACAAGGATGAAGAATCTTCTTCTATAGGGGGTCAGGAATCTGATCTGGCACATCTAATTTACAGAAGCCTATATAATTTATTTACTATAAGAGCACATGAAGAATGATGTACTGTGGATTTTAGATGAGTATTTTATTTTTCCACAGAAGTCAATAAAGTTGAGCCAGCAGAAAACTTGGCTTTACATTCACATAAAATATTTTGTTCCAAAGAACAATATAAACTCTAATCAGATTGCATCACTTTATATTGTTACAAACTGCAATTAATCTGCTCAGACTGGAAAGCCATATGAGTTTTTGACTGAAAGGCATGTCATTAAGTTTCTCAGTTGTTTACATGTAATGCAACATGACAGGAATTTGTGTGGAGATGAGAGAAAATGAGCTATTTGATTTTAACTGTTTGGAATCCTGTCTATGGCTGTTTGCAGTCTGCAATGGATTGGCAGGGCTGAGTACATTGATAAATGTAGGAGGATTTCTCATGTTGAGTTATTCTTTAAGGAACACTCGGTGAAAACTCACTGTGTCTTTGGGTATTTGGGTCTAGGGAGGAAATGTGCATTAACATTGTCAGTTTCTAGCAAGAGTAAATAATAAAAATGGAAATAATAAAAAATGGAAATACATAAACTGTATTAAGCAGGACAGGTAAAAACTAATGTGAATTGTACCTCATATATGACACAGGGAAGTTACCTCCCCCAGTCCTTTTACTGTGGGATGCCGAGACGGATGATGGAGTCCTGCAGAATGGCTGGGCAAAAATGAACAGCTGGGCATCACAGGGTTGCAGGTGTGATCACAGAAGATGCTGTGCAGAAAGGCAAGGAGGAGAAGATTTGCATTAGGCAAATACAGAAGAAGATCTGCCACCATGTCTGTGCAGTGACTAGTTGGTTTTGGCTTGGATGCAGAGAGTCAAGGTGACTCTCTCTAGGCTCTGTCCTCAGGGCTGGGCTGTAGGCAGGTTTAACCTATATAGGAAAGATCCTTCAGCTATGCAATATTTTTTTTTACCACCTTAACCTAAGTAGTTACTTAGAAAGCAAAGGGGGAAGGAAATCTTCTCTCTCCAAAAGCCAAGAAGAATTAGATGGAAAACATGAACCACGAAAGTTCAGAAAACATGAAGCAATTAAAAAGATCCAAGTGTTTATTTACTTGTTTGTTTTAAA
>NW_008666966.1:58222-69802 GCF_000695815.1 Acanthisitta chloris | reverse complement strand
GAACTGGAGCAGAATTAGAAGTTTGGGAATGAGATTTTTGAATGTCTATGT
This sequence comes from Acanthisitta chloris, assembly GCF_000695815.1. Lineage (NCBI taxonomy): Eukaryota > Metazoa > Chordata > Aves > Passeriformes > Acanthisittidae > Acanthisitta > Acanthisitta chloris. The sequence continues at coordinate 69,751 of NW_008666966.1, read as the reverse complement.
TCTGGGTCAGAAATGAATGGTGGTCTTGTATGATGTTTTAGGACACCTCAAATAAATAGCATCAGTGATCAGAGGGCAAGTATGCAGTGTTTGCTGTCACTTTACAGTGTTTCAAAGTACTTGAAATATTGAGAACCCTTAAAATATCAGTCACTTTAAAATCATCATTTAAAGACTTTTCTGTGTTGCAGAAGAATCTTTTTACTTCAGAGAAGAACCTCCCCATCATCTAGGAAAGTGTATTTGATGATGGGAAGAAGAGGAGGAAAATTCATTAATCAAGAAGCAAACTGGAAAACCTGAGTTCATTCTCAAAAATCTTGATGTGTTCATGGAAAACCAGTGGAAAGTTAGGGCATCAAATGAATCAGTTTTGAAAAAGGAAGAAATTATATGCTGGTGTTAAAAAGAGAAGTCTGGAGACAGATGTCATAATTTCTTCCACTGGCAAAGCGATGGTGCTAAGCAGTGATGGGAGCAGTCACCCTTGGCGGTTACCACTCCCCTGGCAAGTTTTGTGACTGCTGTCGAGCACAAAAGGATGTTGTGGTGTCTCTGCCTACGCCAGCAACCATCCTGGTGCTGGGGCTGAAGGGTGACATGCTTTGCCTTATTTATTTTCATTGGTTGTTTTTGGACAACTGGATTATTTACTGGATTTTTTCATGGATTTGCTTTTACTTGCAGCTATTGACACACAGCAGGTATTGCTCACCATCCTCAGCAAACGCACTCCAAAGCACACAGCCACCTTTCACTGGAGATGGATTTCCCCACAGAGGAAAAATACAGAAATCTGAGAGGGAACCACAAAAAGAAACACAAACCACAGAGCAAAAGTCCTGTTCATCTCTAAACTAGCTGTCCCTCAATTAGGTAATTATATCTGTAAGAAACTGGAAATGCCTCTACAAAGATAGTGAGATAATGCTTCACTATGCCTCAAACACCAAAGGAAGACAGGTTCAGTAAAGCCAGTGGAAAAGTATGAAATAAAAGGTGATTTATATGCTACTCTTGTTTCTCTCTCTGGCTCGTTCTTGCTGTTTGACTGATCTGAGTTACAACAACTGGATCTGTAAGTATAAATATTGCATTTCTAGCTTTCATGCCTCCTTTGAAGCATGAGTCCAGTAAGTGAAGACCAATGAATCTATAAGGCATATTCAAGCTAGCCCATAAAAACAAGTTTATGAAACTCTGAACCTCTGGCAAGCATTTGCATCTGCTCTATTTACTTGTATAACACAAGAGAGGCCACTACTAAAACACAGCATAAATGACTTACTAAATTAGGTCGTTCAACCCCGGCATTAAGACTGATAGCGATTATATATTGGTTTATTTTATTAATGTCAGCAGTTACCTCTCTAATGGGACTCAGATGAGGACATTCCTGCCGGTAATGGGAAAAATAATAATCTTTTTAGTTCTTACTGTCTCCTCCATTCTGACTATGTATCTGAAATGGCTGAAATCCAATGGCTTCTGAAAATGTAACCTCTAAAACAGTGCTTTCTTAAAAACAAATTTTAAAAAAAAACCAAAACAACAAAACAAGACCAAAAAAATCCCCTGACAAACTAAAAACACTTGGATTGTACACAATGCTGTGAGAAAGATTCCCTCTATATAACTCCTCTGCCAATGACAATAATGGAAGGAAACAGACTACACTGAATGAAATCTATCCCATGTTAATTATGTTGCTTTTTTCCCTTAGGAGAGACTGTTTGGTATATGGCAGAATACAGACTGCTGAAAATTCAAATGTGCTGTAGAACTGGAATCTTGTTAGTCTTTGCTTAATGTTTAGCCTTTCAGTCCCGAGCTGGGAAGAGATGGCAGCTCTTGTAGGAAACACCAAGTTTCTGCCAGGCTATGCACAACAGAAGTGATCAAGCAGTCTGCATGCAGAGCACACACATGCACTCATTGGTGCCAAGACAAGAAAATGCTTTTGGGGTACAAACATACAAGCAGCTGCTGCAGCAATCTGAGGTACTGCTGGTGGTGCCTCCAACCTCCTTTCTATGCTATGCAAGTGCAAATGAAAACACACCTCCATGAAATTCTGTATTTTGAATATAACCAAAACAGTGATTTTTGCCCAAATTACACTACATCTTCCCCCCTTTGTTAGTGGCACTTTTCCAGGTAGATAATAAGTCCACTTCTTGTTCTTCAGTTATAAAAAGCTGTTATAAGTACATAATATGGTTAAAAATATACATCCACAGCTAAGCTTATTTCTAGAAGTTGTCAGTCTCAATTTTGAAATGCTGTGTGACATACCAGAGTCCTAGTCATACCACAATATGAATTACGGGCACTGTTGGCCATGTTCCCACTTAAAGCAGTTAAAATACCAAAGCTGTTCCTTGAATTTTGCTTTTCAGAAGAGAATATTGATGCAAACAGCAATCCATCAACTTATCCACTGCAGCCTAGAGCATTACTGCTCAGTGAAGAACCAACAGAGAGCTTTGTCCCCAGGGCATCCCTCAAGAGCACAGCATAGCCCATAGCATTCATTCTGATCTATCTCGCTGCCTTTTGCTTGAAGTTTTTCCCTGCAAACCAAGTTTCAGCTGAGGAAGTGTAGGCTTTGAAAGTTTGGGTCAGAGCATGCATGATAAGGTCTTTACACAGAATGAATCTCCTGCCCTGGTCCAAAACATTGTGAAAAGTTCAAAGGGATCAGCTGCCAGTGCTGGATAGGATATATACTAGCATTTATTAGTGATATGAGTCAGCAAATAACTTCTTGCCTTGCAGAGTCAGAAATATTGTAGCTGTCAGCTTCCTCATAAAATTTGGCATACAATCATGAAATACACTGAATTCATCAGTGACTCCAGCCTAGTAATGAGTCAGAGGCTCACACTGTCCCATCCTCAAGCATGATAGCCAAGGTCCTTCCATTGCCAGCTGTAGGATCTGGCTCAGAATCACAGAAGAATTCATTCTGGAAGGGACCTCTGTAGATTATTTGAGACAACTGCTTGCCCAGAGTAGGGTCTGCTGAGGTCACATTTGTTCAGGACTTCATCCAGTCAAGATCTGGTTATCTCCAAGACTGGAGATCCCACAGATTCTCTGCCCGTCAATTCCAGTACTACATCATTGACAGTGCAGTCATAACTAGGTTTTGATGTACACAACAGGGAATTTATACATATCGTAAAAATGTATCTATGGTGAAGTTAGTATGATGGAATTTGTATGTCCTAAGGTAAAAAGCTACTGTGGTAATCTACTCTGAGATTGAAGTGTCATGTCTAACAAGTTCAGGCCTAGTGGAGACATCAATATACTGTGAGATAAGTAACATCTACCCAAAGGGCTGCTACTAGTCACTGCATCACAAGCTTGTTTTGTACCTCTGAGCCTCTAAGATTCTGCTCACTTACTCTATTACATTTTACATGGTGACTTCACTTTTTAAAAACAATTTTTCGGTGTTTTTCTTTGTCATTTCCAGCAGTGAGGAATTGATGGGAGTAATCAATCAGCTCATTATTGTTGGAAATAACAATTTTGGCTATAGGTCAAAACCTGCATTATAGCCTTGAGGATGCTTCCATACAGCAAAAGCTCTGGAAAACATTTGTGTGGCTTAGTGAGATATCCAGATGGCTCTGCAGAGTAGATATTAAAGAAATGCCATAACGTTTTGAAAGAACATTGCATGTTCTTCTTTCTCCTCACAGTTACAAACCGTGAGGTTTCATTATTAAAAGCCTCAGCTCACTCCAAATTATAAGGGAATCACCTGCCACTCTACACTGATATCAAGATCCCATTTCACACAGAGTTTCTGCCTGGTGGCTGGATGAAGGCACAAAGATAAAGCAACACTAATACAGCATTGCAGAAATCTAGTCTGAAGATTTTCACACTTCAGCAAAGCCCAAGGCCATTTATGTGCTTTGCTTAATACCTAGTTCAGAATCTTTAGAGTGGAAAGTACATGGGACATCCTCTCACCATACTCACCATCACACAATATAACCACCACAAAGCTCACAAAGGATAATGGATCACAGGCTCTGTCTATGCTCTACCTGCTAGAGTGCTCTCAAGGGTGCTTTGAGAAGCATTTGAAGCATTTGAAGTTCAGGGTTTCTCTGCCTCAGCTTGGGCTGATTGTAAATTCAGTCTGCTCTTGACCAGGACATGTCAGAGCCCTTTGGAAAGTCCTAGGATCCTTACAAGATAGGATCTGGGTAATCCTTTCTGCCAGATATTGCCACTAGAACACCAAGAGGTTGGTGGGAAACTGTACAAAGTGTCAGGACACCTTCATGTCAGAGGGGGGCCTTTGGGTAGCAGTGTGAGCAAACTATTGAGTCCTGGATCTATCAAAGACGCAGCACCTAGACAGATTTGAGATTATCTGCTCCACCTCCACTTTAAAACCAGATAGCTTTCTTCTTCCCATTTCTCTTACTGGCTCTATTTTGTCACTGCTTTGACAATTAGAAACATTCTAATTGCCAATGTTCACGTATTCCAGTGTGCTCTTTGCTTAAATAGGTCTTGTGCAGGGAGGCTGGACTAGATGACCCACTGTGGTCCCTTCCAACCTTACCCATTCTGTGATTCTGTGATTCCTTCCCAGAGACGATGCCTCTAATGTTCTCTCAGAGAGTGTCTGATGTTGACTCGAGCAACTAATCCCAATCTTCTCACTCTGCTGTAGACAAACTAGAAATATCCCTTTTCCGGTGTTTTCCTTGATCCCTGATACTGATTCTGACTGCTGCCCTCCACAGTGGAGGCATCCCTTCAGGAAAAAAAAAAGATATATGAGGGAGGAGGATACATGGTGTTAGCCAAGGCCAATGTCTTTCTGTGCACCAGCCTCATTAGGCTGAGATCCTCATAGCAGTGCTATGATGTTTCACTGGTGACACTTCTTCACCCTCCTGAGGAGCACTGTTTCTGCTTGGATTCTTCTTCTTGCCTAAATAGAAGACACATTACCAGGTTGCTTATTCAGGGAAAATTGCTATTATTCCTTTAATATGAAACAGATCAATATACCACAGACTTGGATCAACTGAACTCAAAATTAATAGGAAAAAAAATCAGGAAGATGGAGAGAAAAAAAAACCCCAAATCACAAATGAAACAACCCCTGCCCTCAATCTTATGTTTAAGCCAACAGATATATTAAAACTTGTTTTTAACTTCTAAATATTGGCAAGCAAAGTCAGTCCTAGAGCAATCACAGAGGAATAACAGCAGCCATAAAAACCAGATTGGGTACTGTGAGATAAACTCCTGCACGTCAATTTATACAATTAATAACTGTCAGAATAACTGAAATTCATTTAGGAGTTGGAATTGAATTGTAAGCAGTCCTCAGCCATGTGTTAGACAAAAAATACCAATTTTAAAACATAATTGCTGAGTGTGGCATGAGTAATTGCAAGTAATGTTGTAAATACAGATGCTTATCCCTTCAGGTTGCTCACAGTACTGTGTACACATTTCGCACCAACATTTTGACCCCCAGATGTGTCACATACCCTGATATTTATTCCCAGAGTAGTGTACTTCCATTGCTGATTTCCATGTATCTACCTGGCTTATTGCTCAACAGACTCCTGCCATATCATTTGCCCAGCAATCACAGCTAGCAGCCTTTCTTGGAGTTTTATCAGAGAGGGTTCTCGAGGCTGCAGCAGTGAGTTTCTGTGATGGTAGAAGAGTTTCCAAGTACCACTGATCATTATAACGACAAAGGAAAACACACAATTCCTGCTTGTAAACTATTATTACAGGGCATTAATATGCATAGTTGCAAAGCTCAACCTTCACTAAAGATTTTACTTACAGTGCAATGCTTCATGCTTACAGTTTGTTCCAAAGTGAGGTACCATGTTACATCCATGGCAGATATGCCATTTGCTGACTGTCTGTGATGTCTTGCTTCTCCTGAGCAGCCATGGTAAGGATGAGGCAAGGGGTCATGCCTGTTTCCCTGTATTCTTTCTCTGATTGCTTATGGCAGGTATGGCATGTGGGCTTTCTATTTTCTTCATCTCTTGCAACTACGTGTAGAGAGCCTTACTGACTTCTCTGTCCCCTTGGATGTGACTCTGGGGAATGATCCAGAAATTAACTCTATCACATTCACCTTGAGAAGCAAAGTAAATCCTTCCTCCCTCTTATGCCAGAAATTAACTCTATCATCATATTCAACTTGAGAGGAAAAACAACTCCTTCCTCCCTCTATTCCATTGTAACCCTCATGCAGAGCAAGACTGAGGTTTTGTGGCATTCTTGTGTCTCGGCATTTGAGGTAATTGTTCTTCAAAAAAAGAAAGTCCCATAACATATGTAATATTCATGCACCATGGGGGATTTTCTTCAGCTTCACTGAGCTTTGACTTAAGCTTCATATAACTTGAAAGTTTCCATGGTCTCAGACCTCACAGGTTTTGGCTTTTCTACAAACCTGCTAGGTATTGAGCAGTGCACACTCCCCCTCCCCAAAGAGGATTTCAATTATCTCCATCTTAATTCACCAGCTGATCTAATGATGTTTTGAGTGAGGCCACATTTGCTCATCAATACTGCATCTCACATCTCAGCCCTAGAGATTTCTATATTTATCTTGCCTGGGATTACAGGGAGGACATAAGGAGACTGTAAATAGTTTGCACCATTCTTCTTGACTTATCAAGGGATTCTGGTATGGAAAAGAGTACCGGCTGTTTGGAAACCAATTTGCAAAACCAGCGTACTTACAGACAGACACACCAATTCTGATAATGTATCAGTCAGACCAGACAGACACACCAATTCTGATAATGTATCAGTCATATCATATCATATCATATCATATCATATCATATCATATCATATCATATCAATATGATGTGATCTGTTATCATATAATATGGCTAAAAAATGCTTACATTTGTTTACATATTATGCAATTGTAAGATTCCTGTCCATGGCAAAGCAGGAAGTATCTTTCTACTGCATTTCCCTGATGAAAATTGGTAGTTACATCTTCAGTACACATCTCCTATGAGTAACACTTCATGCATACCATGCAATAATCTGTATTTCAGGTGAAATCTATAGGACATAGCTTGAAACACTTATTCCAACTCCATTTCCTTTGGGATCATCCTGGATTATGCTATCTAGTTGTTTTGCCTTTATATGACACAATTTTTAAGCACTTATTTGGACAGCTATCAAGTATCCTGTAAGACTCCCACAGATGGAGAAGCAGATGCACTGTAACCATCTGGGGCCAGAACTATGATTAACTTTCAAGTGAATGTGCTGTAAGAATGGACTGCATGTTAGAAATGTTTCTTCTCCTTCAACCGGAAAAGACAAAACAAGGTTTTTGGAAAAAAAGGAGAATTTGGGTGCCCAGCATGACATTTTTTCTGTTAGGCATTCTAAAAACAGTGACACTTACAAAATTTTGGCAGCTGGTGGTGTCCTGTCCCTAAACCAACAGAGATCCGCCCTCCTCACTACACTGTCAACTGAGTTGCATTCACAACTCTCCTACAGAAATGACTCTTGACTGCCACACAGGAGTTGAGTTGAAAATCACACAGTCCTTTTGTAATGCCATGGCCTGCCTTTCCTGCTGGTTTTTGTATCACTAACATCCAAGTTTTGTTTTCATTTACTTTATCTGATGTTTCAATTTACAAAGGAATGAAACCTAGACAGGAAGCTGGAGAGATTGGGATGGCTCCTCATCTACCTAGGAACTTGTATAACTGTTTCTGTTACACTGTAAGAATGTCTGGAGACCTCTAAGATTATGATCTGTACCTACAAGCATTCCTGATCCCATAAGCCAACAGCTCCCTGACCTCAACAAAATAGGAGACAGAGAGCATCTCCTACAGCAGCAGCCTGCACGCTGTTACCCCTGAACACCTGACCTGCTCACACCTCACAGACATCCCTCTGGGCCAACCAGTACACCAATTACTCTCACCATCAGCAACTGTATCCAGTTTAGTTTTCAGCAAAGTGTCAAAGGCATCTTCTTTCCTAGTTCCCTTTGCCTGATAATCACATTTGATTGCCTTTAACTTTCTGGTTCATTCAGGGAAACATAAGCTCCTGGTGAGGAGTCTGTGAATGAAAATAGATTGGTTGAAGTCCAAATAATGACTATGTAGCCACCGGTAGACCCATGTCCTAAGTGACTTCATGTACAGCTTAGGTTGGGAATAGCATCAGTGCTTTAGAAACATGAGAGATCTTGTTTCTGACATAACCTTTTTTAGCCCCTGAACTCTTTTCTTTTTCCCTCAAGCCCAATTTCAGTCAGATTGCTTGTGTGCCAACTTGGACTGGACGCAATAGTAGGACAGAAGGGGCCATATGGATATAATGTAAGCTAACTAATGTTTGTGGGGCTAACAGGTGAACCAAGGGCTGGACAGACTAGATCAGGGAGGTGTGGGTGTACAGATACTCCCCATTTTCCAGCAGCCAAGGCTGATTGCACCTCAGCAGATATGGTGGGACTGAGGACAGGATGCTGCCGTCTCACCTTGTGTCAAAGGAAAAAGAGGTGCAAGAGCATCTCATATCTTTGTCTCATGAGTCCATGCAAACCTTTGGAAGGAATTTGGCTCAGCACTTTCAGACCCCACATGCTATAGAAATGGTAGCAAGCGTCTAGAACACTGAAAATAAGGTAGCACTTTGCAGCAGCCTACTCTTGCATGGCCCAAGTGTCAACAAGAAGGAAATCTACAGTGGGGATGAAAGGACCCCTTTGGCCATGCTGCTGTAATGCAGACAGTGGGGTAGCAGGGCAATGGAGTGGCTGTGTAATTTCACAGCTCCCTTGTTTGCACTGCAGCTGTCGCGAGCCTCAGAGCTAGCTGTCTATTGATGCCATTGGCAGACATCAAGAGCACAGTGTCCTAAGGAAAACTTCCCAAAAACTCTGAGGATGCCTAGACCGAGGGAGAGGGCAAGAGTGGTTCTTTGGGCTGTCTCTGGCATGAATTGGGATGAAAAACTTCAGTTAACACCAAGCACATCAGCTTGTACACACAGAGTTTCTCTTGCAGAGACTCCTGCAAAAGTATCAGAGCATGCAGAGTATAATTATCATTATAATTAGAGGTAGAATTTTCAGCCAGGAATGTCAGCCTGCTTTGTAATCTTAAACTAATCAATCTGAATTATTTCGGTGAAATCAGAAGGCCACATACCCCAGTATTGAAGCACAGTCACCGCTGGAGCAGAGAGCATCAGCTGGGTGGTAAGATGCAATGATATATTCTCAAATTTAAAAGGGAGTGAAGACTATCACCTCTAGTTCAATTTCATGAGGAGTGTGGGAGGTTGGGAAGCTGTGTGCAGACACTCAAACTGCACCTGGTGACGCTAAGATTTGCTTTGCAAAGCAGCTGTCACTGTCACAATAGTATTGCTCTGGACTGAGAGTGATCAGAGCAGCAAGGCAGGTCAGAGTCAACACATTGCAAGAGCTTTGGTTTCTCTGTCAATGGCAGGATCACGCTGGAAATAAATCTTAAGAAAAAATCCCCAGCACCCTGCCAGGCTGCAGGAAGCCCACTTGGGACCAAGAAGTATTTGTTTGCACTGTGCTCCCTTCCCTCCAGCATATCTATGCAAGCTCTCAGGGTAGGAGCAAACTCGGGTCAGTTCTTTCAGATTTAGGGCAATATATAAGCATGTGCTTACCTGAAAGCCAGTTCCAATGCTCATTCCAATGCTTCACATCTTGGGTCTGTGACTTCTGTAAAAGCAACAGATGAAGACACACAAAGAGATAAATGAAATCAGCAGCCTCTCACATGACTAATAATATTTCCTGTTCAACAGTCAGCAGGTGAAGAAACCCAGCAGTAAAATTCTTCTGCACCTAAAGATCCAGGATATGACAATTCCTGCCTTAACAAGAGAGCATATGTATTGAATCCATTCATTTCAGTGAAGACAGAAGGGAAAGTGTTAATTATTCTTTGTGGGATGAATGAAATGCACTGTACAATTAGCACTTTCTGTGCTCCTGCCTAATGACAGGCTTAACTTAAGAGAATTCTCTGTACTGTCCTACGTATCACCTTTCCTCTGACATTATCTTCCTTTTCTTGGCTCTCTACATAGAATTTTAATGAGATCTTAATTGTTTTTCCATCAGCTGCAAGGATTTCAATCCCAAGTCATATGTTCGTTGTCATTCTACAGAAGGTGGTATGGGGAGCTGTAGAGATGTTCTCTTGCTAAAATGGAGCAGGAGGCAGCCCCCACACCTCCCACTGCATCCTAGGCAAGGGCTGTCTCTGTATTTCCAGTGCAGGCCTAGGGACTACAGCTTGGCATTTCTGCAGCTACACAATGGGGATGGGAAAAATCAGTCATGCAAGTGACCACCACCACCTCCCTGCAATTCCACTGGTAGCAAGGAGGTTTGAGGTGTTGGTTTCTGTGCCTGCCTCACTAGGATTTGTGGGTCTTGATAAGCAGCACAGCCCTTCACTCAACACAGCCAGAGGACTCACAGGTGCTGGATAAGCTGTACATCAGCCTCCCATTTTATGCCCTTTGCCATCTCCAAGTCACCTGCACACTTTTGTCTTTTGTTCCATCAATCAAGTAATTTTTAGTAAAGCAACCTATCATTATTTACTTCTCTTGAACCTTTTCAAGGGCACTTCTGAAGATATCACAGCTTCCCTGAAGCATCACAGGAAAAACAGGGTGTTTCAAGAGCAACTGGGTAGAGCTCACCATATGTACTGACCATGGGGAGCACGAAGGGTTCCTGGGATACAGGCACCCATGGTGTGGTGCTGTTATGGAGAGAGATGCTACAAGTTAGGATTACTCTTTATGATCATCAGACTGCATGAAGATTAATTTATTGCAGAGTGGCTGCCCTAGGGCTCATTACCAAGTCATTTCAACAGCTGACACTGCCTGCGGGAGCCTGGCACTATGTGTGAGGGTGTAGGCTAGAGTGCTTGCATGGGAGCAGGGGGGGAACAGCCAGGGTGGCATCAACCAGGCAGGCAAGCCCTGAGTGCCAAGGTTTGCCTGAGGCTGGTGGGAGAAGTCCCAGACACAGAAAGGGAAGCATGGTCTCTATGCAGGGCTCTTAGAGGGTTGCCAGTCTGCCATCACACTGCAAAGGGCAGTGATCTGGAATTATGTTAGCAAACAGCAGCATTTTAGAAATGAGGAAACTCAGGCACGTGTTGCTGGTCCGAAGAGTATGAAATGAGTGAAAAATATAACTTGAGGTCTTAGTTTCAGTGCCAGGAGGAAAACTTCAGCTTCCCACTCTGAATCTTTCATTCCTCAACTGGACGATGCTGCACAGGCTACCCAGCCATGTCTAATCAATTCTTACATATTTTTGTTATTCATCCATCAACTTAATCTTTATTAAAATATTTCTAACAGCCTTGTTCCTGCACACTACTCCATTTCAGTGTGTGGAGCATTCAGTGACAGCTCCCATGTAGCTGTCTCCCATAATCACAT
>NW_008666966.1:45725-58206 GCF_000695815.1 Acanthisitta chloris | reverse complement strand
TTTCCCTTACAGGAAACAGTATGGAAGCAATAGCATCTTTTATGTCATAGTGACAACTATGTGGTTTCCATACACACCTTACGCTCATTATAGACATTCCCTTTTTGACAGCTAGATATTTGTCTCTTTTGGGCTTTGGTGCCAATCCAAATTTCAGTAAAGTATAAGAAAACAAATTAATTAGCAGGCACTGGAGCGTGTGAATGTTGCCCAAAGGTACACATTGGAAACTAAATATGAGAGGCCTAGGATGCTTATTATGTGGCTTGAGCTTGACTGGTTTTTATTTGCAGGAACACAGCTCCTTCACCAGGGAGCAGTGGGCAGTTCTGCAGCTGGAAGCATGGCCAGAGCTCTGCACTGCATCTTTCTGCATGCTGAGCATATCTCCCTCTTCACTTAAGGGTGACATCAGGAAATTGCCTCAGCACTCAAGGTAGGCACTTTACATTTGATCAGTCGCTATAAACAAGAGAGGCCAGACTCTCCACATTAATATCCAAGGCTGCAAGATAAATGCATGAAATGAAATCCTCTTAGCAATGGGCTGCTACCCACTTTGCCATCCATAGAGCATTGGAGCCATTCATATGGGGCTGTAATTTCGACCTCTAGTAGGAAGAAGATGCAAGTAAACTGATGGGACCTGTAAAGCTTGTTTTAGTCCTTCTTTCTTAGGCTATCTTTCATTAACCATGACAAATACTTAAATTAAAGCAAACACTGCAGATATGAGGGAACTTTTAATTCACTGACAAGAAATGCTGTCTTCAGGACCTCTTCCATGACGATTATAAATAGAAAGCCATAGCACTGCAAAACTCAAATCAGTGCTGACACAGTCCAGCTCTCGCCTGCTTTAAAGAAGTTGCCAAAATGTGCAAAAATTTAAACATTCAGAAAGATAACACACTGCTTGCTCAGTGCACCTCATCTGTAATTTACAGATTGCTATTGCTGGCATCACTCGAACACTCCATACTTGCTTAAAAAAACAAGTCCCTTGCCTAGAGCTGTAGACAAATCATCTGATTTCCTAACGAGCCAGTAACACTCAATCGAGTGCTGCTACTGGAGCAGAACAAAGTATGTTCCTCTTGAAACCTAAGTGGAGGACTATTGAGTCCAGAACTTAAATGTAAAGGTGTAGACAGGGGCTGATGCATTCGTCATACCTTACATCTCTGGGTGAACTCTTCTTTCAAAGCATAATTGTATTTCTGAGCATAGGAGATCTGCAAAAGCAAGCAAAAAGGTGGCTACATCAGCTCTGACCTGCACCACCAGGTATTTTTCTCCCTCCTTACACTAGATAAAAATGTAATGCTCACGTAAAAAGCAAAATCCCAAGAAATTTCAATTTGAAAATTTCTCTGAATGTTTTATGCCAACTGTGGTTTAGGTTGCTCGTGCTTCCCATTCTCCTTTGTACATCTTACTCCCTCTCCCAGTTACATTTTCTGGTGCCATGTACCTTTTAACCAGAAGGAAGGATGTTCAGCTTTTCCTATACAAAAACCTCCCAGCAGCCTTCTGAAAGCAGACACCTTTCACAAACAACCTCAGATTAAATTGCAAGAGTCCCACTTACAAACCAAGCATGCAAACAAAAATCCATAGAAGTGGATTTCTGAACAAGCCTCATCTTGAGAGAGAACTCAGCACTGGGTTGAGGGTATGATTAAGCAGTGATAACCCCAGGCACTGGAAAGGTTCCCAAGGGATTAAGAGATCTTCAAACATAATTCCCTCTGCAACCAAAACCAAAATTTGAACTCAGTTCTTTGGAAGTGAAACTCTAGCCTATTCACCCTGGTAACCTCATGTTAAGGCACCATGTGAAGTGCCTGGCTTTTCAGGCTACGACTTTCTCCGTCTTGCTGGAGAGCTGCAACACAGACAGGGCCCATGTGCAGGAGCTGGGAGGTCTCTGAAGGAGGCAATTAGCTGCAAGCTGCTGCCTGCTGATACCTGCATGGTGTGTGAGGGTGAAAATGCAGGTAACGTGAATAGAGCAGGAGCCCACGCATATAAGGGGGGGCTGTGGGCTAATGAGGCATGGACAGCTAATGGAAACACCCTCTGGCAGGCATAGCTGCCTGCTTGCAGTGCCATGCAGCAAGGATACACCCACTGCAGCTGTCAGGGCTTCTGGGTCCCTGCAAGGATCCATCCTCAGGGAATGTATAGATAGCTGATGTGTGTTTGATCACACAACAGAAATTAATGGAGCCCCTGACTGGGGAGGAGGGTGACATGCATGAATTTCATCAGCAAACAGTGTATGTAAATGCACATGTGTTCACATGTACTTTCCTTCACGTGGCACACAGGAGCTCGTGGTCTGTGTGTGTATGCCTTACCTGGCTTTATGAGAGGCTGCATAGAGCAGATTGGGAAAGTGCTTTGGTTCCTCAACTTCCAAAGAAAGAACAGAGAAAATCTCCAACATATCTGGCATTTTGGGAAGTTGCTAGACCCACCTAAAGTAAAGCCCAGAAAGCATATCATGAAACACTGAACATGATACTTTTCTTCCATTATTTCTGAAAAGGGTAATTAGTGTCTTTGCCTGTGCTGCAGAAAACTCTGAGACAAATCTATCCTCCAGGTCACAGGAAGTGGTGACATGCAGGCAAAAAAATAAAAAAAATCAGCTTTCCATTCGGTGCACATCTGTGTGGTTCCCACTGCTACAGCCAAGATTACTTTTTTGTCTTTACTTTTAATCATGCATCAGAAAATGAGAACTATGTAGCACAGTCCTTCCAAGCCAGAGTGACACACACCCTGTCTCCTCTTCCCTGCCAACAGCCTTTCAGGCCACACCATCCCTGACCATTCAAGAGCACAGCTTTACTGACAGCGTACACAACTTGACAAGTAACAAGTACAAGATGGTGAAGGAATTTTCTTCTCTCCCCACCCCCACCTTCAGTTGCACTGAATGTATATAAACAAATTATATCATTGATTTTACCAGTAGATTAGCTTTTCCATCTGGGAATAAATTATAATTTAAAATAAGGGGTTAAAAAACCCTTTGCAAGAGACAGGTAAAACTGGCATGGACACATCACTTCCAAATATACCTAAAAAAAAAGAAAAAGGAAAAGAAAAAAGATAGTGAGATGCAGAGATTGACTAAGGGACCTACAAGGGCTTTTCCATTTCTAGCTGCTTTGGGTTTACTTGGAGAGAAATGAGTTGCCATCTCTCAGAAGTGAAGGAAACTCTGGCTTTGCTCTGGTGTAGCTTGAAGCTAGGAGAAACTGCATGGGTTAAAAAAACTTACAAGTAGTACTGATTCCTCTCCCTGCTTAATCTGAGTAAGATGGTGCCACGCAGGGCTCCTCTACTGCTCCCCAGCAGCCAGGGCCAGGCAGGGAAAGCAGTGAGGGGAACAAAGTTGGGGCAGTGCTCAATTCCCCCAGGGGTCCTGCAGTGGCCAAGCCAGATGCTGGGGAGAAGCTAAACCTCACATAACCCCCTTCATTTCTCCTGCAAGGAACACAGTGGACAAGCAAGCAGCCTGCCCCGTGCGAGGGAGGGAAGCTCCCTTACTCAGCATGGCAGGAGTCACTGCCTGCACTGTGAGAAGATGGGAGCACATGTCTCAGAAATAAAATAGTTTTCTTAATCATTTCAGTATAATCATTTCTCCATTCAGGCAGAGCATACAAGACCTTTCAGATGCTCTTAGAACTTCTTCCTCAGATTTGTTGCTGCAAAACAGCACCATAAACTACAGGTAAACCCACAGATTTCTCTTGGTGCTGTGGGAGCCCTTAGTTCAGTGCATCCCCTCTGAAGCTTTACAAACCCTGTGGAAATCATTCTCTGTTCGTTTTTCCTAATGCTGCCATGAAGCCAGGACATCACACAATGTGCAACTAACTGCACATATCAAGCTTCAAAATGTAGCAGCTTATATGATCTCTGACAAGTTTCTATAAATGTTTTCTTTTACTACTATTGAAACCCACTGCAGAGTTCTTATGCATCCCCATAGGCACAGGCAGTCCCAGGGGGGATTTCATAGGGTAACACAAAGTTCCCAAGACCGACGTGAGCCACCTTGGGCTAACACAGAAAGGAGAATATGGAGGAAGGTTACAAAGTAATTTCCAAGCCAATAACCATTTTTTTTCTGTTTTCCAAGACACACTGACTAAGTAGTTGCAACTTGTTAGAATTACACTTCATAGAAACATCTATTAGAAAATTTTCTATTCATATCAAATAAACTTCTATAAAAGTTCAGCACAAAAATTCATGTTAATTCAATCAATGCGCTGGAGGACAGGGGGAAGGGGGTATTAATTTTTTCATTCCAGTACTTTGTCTAAATTTAGAAATTCAGAGAAAACCCTGCACTTTACTTTCAGTCAACATACAAGTTCTCTGTATGAATTTGGGGGGGGATGGGTGGGTGGCAATGACACTGAAATTGCCTAATTTCATTGATTCAATCCATCTTCTGCCAGTCAACAAGGGCATTCAGCCCAGACAAAGACTAAAATAAAGCATACCAAATAAAAACCATGGACATATAATTGTCATTTCCCAAAAGCTTCTTTCAGTCCCAGCTTCTCAGAAAACTACTCAAGCATTAAAGCTGCTGCCTCTCAGGGAAACTAATTATAACCCCCCCCAAAAAAAGGGGGCGGCAGGGGGGAGAATGCAACCCACATGTCTAACTGAGTATATAAAGGATAATTGTGTCATTAAAACTAACAACATTTCAGATGGTGAAAGAATCACAAAGCACAAATGGATGTGTTGGACACCATCAGGCTCCAATCAGATTATTCACATAAAAATGCAGCCATCACCAAAAGCATCCAATCCTTATGTGCTTCCACTGATATGGCTCAGATGTGCATGCTGGTATTTTTGAGCCCTTGCAGTGCTGAAAGTGTCAGCAATCCATTGTTTGCTGTCTAGACTGAATTGACTCTTTGAGCTCCTTTGTGATCTGAAAGGAGCCAATGCTTCATCTACCAAGGCATGTTGATTGCCATCCAAGGAAGTATAAGCTTTCACATAGTTGTAAAGCAGGATCCTCCTCACATCGCCCAAGGAACGGCTCACAAAGACTCTATTTAATCAGAGCAGCTCCATCTTTGTGGCATGGGCACAGCAAAACAATCATCCTTTTAAGAAGAACCAAGTCCTGGAATCAGGGAAACCCAGTGGGTGCTGCGAGGAGCACAGATGGCAGAGGGTAGGTATGTTTTCTGCCCATAATTTATCATGAAAAAGAGTTGCTATCTCTATCAGTACAACTGCACAGTCCCAAATAAATCATGAGAGCATGTTCTCTCTATAACTTCAGTCATTCCCTAGTCTAACCTTGCCAATAAAAAGCTTGATAAAACAAGTCCTTCTGTGAGCAGCTGAGCTAATGAAACACAGTTTCCTATGGATTTATGCTACATACCCCCACACTACTGCTGAAACTAGCCTACTACCACCTTGTTACACCTTGGGTTTACTCTGCATCCCTCACTGCCACAATATTCTCAAGTTTTCTGATGCTTGCTCATCCTTCAAAAACAGCCCTGTCCCTGAAAAGCTGACAGTACATGATACCTTCTAGGTATCCCTCTTGTTGCTGTCACCTGTTCACCATGGTGGTCTCACTTATTTCCATTTCCCATCTGACACCCTGCAGTATCCCTCTGGTCTCTAAGTCTCCAGTGACATCTTTGGTTCCCACAAAACTTTTACTTTTGCATTGGTTTGAGGCAAGCAAGAAACAGCCTATGCTGTAGCTGGTTTTAAACCATTCACCTGACAATAGGGCAGATGGATTTTGTACATTTGAGCATACAGAAAGGGCAATGGATGAATGATCACAACTTTACCTTGAGGGGACATTAATCAAGCCCCTGGAAAATTTCCACCATTCTTCACAAAATTCATAAGAATGGTAATGTCTTTGAGAGACTTTCCTTTCTTTCCAGTTTGGCTGAAATTTGATGACAGTTTGAAAGTTATGGGGAGGAGCAGGGGGGACCCAACAGATGGACAGACAGCCACTGCCACTGTATAAGCCTCATTTCTTTAGAAAATCAGACTAAAATTAGAGGAAAACTACAGCAGCTGACAGATTTAATTAACATAAACATATAAGGCTTTTAGTCCATTAACCTTCTTACTGATCTAACTATTGGTCTAACTAACCTCATGGCTCTCTACAACTACCTGAAAGGGGGTTCTAGAGAGGTGAGGGATGGTCTCTCCTGCCATGCCTGCAGTGAGAGGACTAGTGGGAACGATCAGAGGCTGTGAGAGGAGAGATTCAGAGTAAATATTGGAAGAAACTTTTTCACTGTTAGGGTGCTCTGGCACTGGAAAAGGTTGCTCAAGGAGGTGGTGGAGTCACCATCCCTGGAAGTGTTTAAGAGATGTGTGGACCTGGTTCTGGAATATATGGTTTGGGGTTTAGGGGTGACAGAGGAGTGACAGGTTAACATTTGGACTTGATGATCTTAAAGGTCTCTTCCAACCTTCATGATTCCAACTATAACACGAAAGGTTTGGTTGATATTTCTGACAGAAACTAACTTCGTGATGCAACATTCTGTCTGCAAAGAGTCCCACAGACTCTGAATTCCTAGGCAAAAGACACCCTTTCCCACTGCTTCTTCACATTAGTCAAGAGTTGCTTCTAGCATACACACAGAAATCTCTTAAACTTGTCTTGGGTTTTTTTCCCCCTTCTCTCTGTTTATTCATATTGAACTTGGAAGAGCTGCAGACTGGATAAGGATATTAAGACTCACATTTGAAACAATGTACTATGTACTAAGGGTATAAATCAAAGTCATGATGTCAGTGGAAAGACTCTCACTAAATTCAATCAGTTTGGAGTGCCAGTTAAGAGAACATCTAAACTCTTGGTGACAAAGGATCAGAGCATCTCATGTGACTGAGGTCCTCTGAGCAGCTGAACTGAGCCACCCCTTGTGTGCTGAGCCAGGCAGAGTAAATCACACAGCACAATGCAGTGACTTGCAGGAATACTAGTTTGAAGGAAGCCCTCCAGTAATACAGCTGTTAGGGCTGTTTCTAGCATTAATGCAGACTGTGGTACCTCTTCTTTCCAGGGATACAGTCTAGAAAGGGTGTATGCACTGGTAACACACACAATTTAATAAAATTCCTCCCTAGCTCTATTTCTGCTTTTGAGATTAAAGCTCCTGAGCTTATCCATTCAGCCTAAGCAGTAGCTAGGATGTCTGTCTGAATGATGCCTTGGATTTTTAACACCTCAACCACAGACTGGACACATTTTTCTTCAGTAATTCAATACAACCTTTAAGGCACTATTAGGTGACCCACCAGAGACCCACTAGGGATCTAGAGGGACTTGGGCAAGTGAAGTGAAATTTACCCGAGGAAAGAACCAGTACAAGTCCCATCCGAAAATCACCTTTAAATGTCTTTGATAAGTGGTGAGCAGACCTGTTCGGGCAGGGGTATGAAATTAATTCCATCTAAATATCAGAGGTGCTCATTCTGTGGGATACTGACACATCAGACACAACCACAGACTGGGCAATTTTTGGTTGAGCCATTATTAACCTTTTTGGCTCTGTGATGGCAGCAGGGCAACTGAGAGACTGACTGATAATTGCAGCAATATGCAAGGACAGCAGAAACTAAAATCACTATAATTCATTTAAAAGTGCTTAATCTTCTGCCCAGGGAAATTAATGTCATAGAAAAAGATTATCTGAGATAGGATACTGCTGGGAGAGCTCAAGTCTTTTCTGATCTGCTGCTCTGCTTGAGGCAGGCTTTTTTTCAACTTGTGCAGTGTAATCACACTGAGGAGTTTTTGACCATTTTGTGACCCTAAAAATCGCCCCATTATTTGGTTTAGCAGATGCAATCACCTTACAAGGTCTCCAGCCTTTCCCATGGGTATGGGCAAACCACACTGCCCTACAGGTGGAGTCTGAGATTCACCCTTGCAGCCTCACTGGTTTGGGTTAGCATCCTGCCAAATGCTCCAGAAGTAATCAGTCACCTCCTGCTCCCATGCACCAGCACCTACATTCAGTCCCAACATGTCAGCTCACAGCCCTCAAAGCTTCCTCTCTGCTCCTTCTCCTGAAAAGCATTGTCTGTGGTAAAGGAAGGAACAGAGGGATGCTGAATTCAGCCCATGACTGAGAGTCAAGACTTTTAACTTCTCCTTCCTTGCTCACTCTTGCTCTGTTACAGACAGTTCAGCCTTTCCATAGGCATTAGTTTCGTTGACTGCTATCCCTAGCCATATATTTGGACTGTGAAAATTTGCAGGCAGGCCTGTCTTCTTGTCAGCTATTTGCAGATCTTCAATGCATGCAGACACTACAACAACACGAATACAGGTCAGCAGCCAAATCAGCAACATGAGACTGGTTGGGAATGGAACTCACATGACCTATGTGAAAAATCCAAGTTCTTGCAGCGATTTCTGTGAAGATTAATAAATTCTACCTCAGCAAAGCCACCTTCTGCTGTGAGAATTTCAATGGCATGATAGCTTCAGAGAGGATTTTTGGTGTTCTCTTAGCTTTTGATATTCATCCCACTAATCTCATCCAAAATCTTGCACTTCATTTCTATAAACTTCTTCGTGCAGACAGAAAGAAAACACAAACAGCTAAACAACATGTGAGATCTGCCTGGGTGATGAGACAAAAGAAAATCAAGAACTAAACTTAACTATGGAAAAAGAAACAGACTATAAAAACTGCTATCAGATGCAGAGGAGCCTCTTGGAAGTTGCAAGGCTTTGGCCTTTACAGAAAGAGAAGCGCAAGCAACTAGAAAAATAGTCATAATATTATTTATGTTCAGGGAAGTAGATGAATCCTCAATTTTCCAGGTTGCAAAGACCTGAGGAGAAGACAGCTGTATGCTTTCAGAGCTTGTGTTTGAGTTGCTACTCATAAGAGAAAGTTGGGGGGTTTTGGTACTGTGATTATATCATAAAGACTCTTTTTCTGCTTGCATCCATTACAAATAAGTATCTTCTACCTTGCTCTTCCTCAACACATTCTCTGGGTTGTAAATAGGGAAGATGACTATTTAGGAAGAGCATGGTGATGACAGTCAAGTTTGTATAGTAGCAGCTGGAAATTTTCTGGTTGTTCAGAAGGAACGTAAATCTACTTAGAAGGCACACAGATTCTGGAAAGAAAAACAAGAGGTGTCAGTGGGCAAGAGGGGAAGCTGGTGTTCCCAGAGGTGTACCATCCCAAAAGCTCCCTGACAAAGCTCCCTAACTACTCAGAAAATGCTAAAGCTGAAGGAGAAGGCAAAGTAGGGGGAGGGAGACATTTGTACCATGTGCAAATGGACACTGGATGAACATTTAACCAGAAACCTCACCACATTTCTCCTTGATGAATGCCCCGACCAGCTCTACAGGAAATGCTGTAAGATGAGGCAGCTGCAGCACTACAAAGACCCTTTGAGAGCTCTAGCTGAAGCAGAAATTTTCACCTCAAAAGAAAGCCAAGAGTGGGAGTTCATGAAAAAACAGGCCAAAAGCAGTTTCCTTGTAAATAATACTAATATCAGAAAGTGTCCTGGACCTCAAGGAGAACCACTGGGCCAAGTGATTCCAACCTGGACACTGGGCTGCACCAATCTGAGGGATTCTGCTCAGGATATGAATCATGGAAGCAGTCACATCCTGTTATGAGTGTGCTGTTTGTTTTTCCTCCTCATTCAGCCCTGGACCTCTCTGCTGTGCCTGCCACCAAGGTTGCCAGCTGCAGAGGTTGTAAGGTGAACTTTCAACAGGAACAGAACTGTAATCACAGCAGCTCCTGAAGCAGACATGTTCAGAGAAGAGCCAGGAAAAAAACTTCCTGATACTAACTGTTTTTTTCTGTCAGTGGGAGTACAAAGTATGGGAAGGTACCGTTCTGATTCGATTATCTCTCCATAGCCACTGGCCCTACCTAGAGTTAAATTGTTGGCCAAAACCAGTGGCTGAGGAAAAGCAGGCTCCCTACCTGGTACACACCAGCCTTGGTGTTGTAAAATCAGTTACTAGAGACCAACTCTGCCTCCATATCCATCTTTAAGACTGCATGATAGACTCTGGTGCAACAAGTATATAAATTTTACACCCAGGAACTTTGTACATGATTTTCTGGTTGAAGACAACAAGTGACAAACATAACACAAGGGTAGAACTGTAGTCCCCCTTGTGCTGTTCTTCTCATGCCCCTCAATGAAAGATGAAGTGAAGAAGCTCTGGCTGATTTAAGCACAGTAGGAACTGTACCCACTGCCTTCCATGGGAGCAGAGTCTTGTTGCACAGTTATACTAACACCTCCCCAGCCACTGCAGTTTTGTAGGATGCTGGTAGACCTAACAGGGGTGATAGTATTTTCCCAATGAGTGCCCTTATTAACATTGACACTATGGTTTGTCCAGATAACACAACAATGCAAAGGTCACCTTGAAAGGAATTGTACTGAAGATTCCAGTCCTCTCTTAGCTAGAAGGTGAAATTAAAAATATATTACTTTAAATAACTGCCAAGGTTGTGTCCTCATTGCTGCAGGATGTTAGGAAAAGAGATATTTAAGGGACTTCTCTTTCTTCATTCATCAAGCTCATCTTAAGAAATGTTATTAATGCTTAAAAAGGTTTCCTTTGTGAAATTAGCCATTTAGAGCAGAAAGGTAGTGGGGCTTATTCAAGCAAGCATGGTCCATCATAAGCAAACCTTAGGTTAACTGGCACACACAGCAGAGTGCCAAATAAGGCCAGAGCTTCTGTAAGGAAATAATTGTACAAGATACCCACTCTGAAACTCATTAAGGGTCAGTCTTCCTGCCATGGGCATAATTTCCTCCGACCTCAACAGCCCTGAGCCCAGAGGGTGCACACTTTGCAAAGCCCTTCTGCTCCCCTTGCTCCTTGGAGCAGGATCAGACCAGGCATACAGGGACCTCCTATGATGGCTGTGGCTTCCCATGGGACCTGGGGAGCCAGCAGACAGGGAAGTGGCACAGCAAAATAACATATTTGTATCAAGCCACAATCACCTTGCCCCCACCAAACAACTTCACTGGCATTTTATAGTGTGTCTCTCATCTTTTTGTCACTCTTGCTGTTAAAGCATCACTCTGATGTTTTCTAATTGAAGCATGGTTCAGGACAAACTGCACAAGACAGTCTTTTAGCTGAAAATTAGCACCTGAAGATCTTTTCAAGGAGAGGCTATGAAGCTAGAGTGTGTCACCATCTCTTGCCCAGAATTGTCCTTCAGGAGGTATGACAGATACCTCTGGGAACACTCTGTCCTTCCCTCGGTGAAACCATAACACAAGCTGAAAAAATGGTGAAATTAAGAGAAGTGTTGTTTCTTCTACGCGCTCCAGAGAGAATGCTCTTGACCACAAGCTGGGGTTGAGCAGAAGTTTCTAAAATCAAGGGCTGCCTGTGTCAAGAACAGCATCTTCACCCATGCTGTCTGCTTTCTCAGGCCAGTTAAGATTTTTAGCTCTGTGAGCAAAGCAGAAAAGGTGTTCTACTGTCAATATCTCAACAAAAAGCCCCAGTGTCAGGTCGTCTTCAATTCGCTGGAAGGGCTGGCCCAGGATGGAGTGAGACACTTCCATTCCCCAAGCACTGAGTCGCTCCCAAATGTAGGATTATGATCCCATGTGGGCCACAAGAATTACAAGAATATTTACAAGGCTGACTAAAGCTCAGTTTCATCGAATGCACATGCAAGTGCTACAGACCCAGAGTCATCCACAACCATGGGAAAACTTCTGCTTCCCATCCCACTGGAAGCAGTGTTCCCTCATCTTACTCTTCTCACTGGTTTCTAAACAAAGTGAAGAAACAGGCATAGTAATATTGCATTTCTACTATTCTGTTCTCAAAATGTGTGCTACTATGAAAAAAATCCTCAGTAAGTGCAGGTGCGCTTACAGCATTTCCTTTATCTTACCTAAGAGAAGAGAGTGAATATGAGACGATTTGCCTCCCTTGGTAGTGTTAATATAGTTGAAAGATTTGGCTGGTGAAAAAATAGTACCTGTATCGGTGGCTTTACAGGTAAAACAACCTCTCTCAAACAAATTACAAGGAGCATATGTGTTATTAGAAATAAATAAATACAATTTCCCTGTCAAAGAGATGTAGAACTCCTCTCTGAAGCAACTGTCTGAGGCCATATGACAGCAATCTACTTATATACCAGCAATATGCTCCGGTAGGAAGAAGATAAAACAAACATTAGATAAAGGATCAACATCTCCCTGCAGGAATTTACAGATTCAGCCAGAAATTATGTTCCAGGCCTGTTAGGAGAACACTCTTTTTCAAAACCACACCCTGATAACAGCTTAACACTAAACATCCCAAAGCCTGTAGAGCTGCCTTTCACTCTCTGCCTTGGCAAAGTCTCATTACTCAGTCTGAACAATGTAAATGGGTAGTTGGTAT
>NW_008666966.1:28291-45695 GCF_000695815.1 Acanthisitta chloris | reverse complement strand
AAACATTCAACCAATCAATCAAAAAAACACCAGAAAAAAGGTATGAGAAGGATATTTATGCCAGCTGGTTCTGTCATTCCCTAGGGTTTAGGAAGTTGCAGCATTCCAGGAACAGCATTGACAAAAATGGGACCACAAATCCTTCTGTCTTTTGCTGCACACTTTAAAAAGTTGTCATTGACTTTAACAAACACAGCTCCAACATGTTGAAATAAATCCTTGCCAAAGCTGTTCACCCAATTTTCTATGTCAGCTATATAGTTATATGCTCTAACCATGCTACAGTTTGGTCTTTTCACATGAGGATCTACCTGGAAGATAGACAAGTTTGATTTATACCTATATCATGGATGCCTGAAACCACCAGGAAGCTTCCATGTGACCCAGCTAAAAGGGCTTCTACTATGCTCCTTGGAAAGGAAGAGATAAGGGAGCCTCAGTACTGCACAGGTCTTTGTCTTTATGAAGGGATTTGTTCATGAAATTCAGTCAGGCATATGGAGATCATGCTGATACTACAGCCAAGAGTCATCATTCTTCACTTTCTTCTCTAATTTGAAATGATTCACAGCAATTTATATATCCTAGACAGTTTCCACTGTGCTTGTCATTTTAAATCATTTCAAGTATGTAAATAACTGACATAGATTCAGAAAAAGGGCTGAATGCTACAGTGAAAAAAGCCTCATGCTACTCAAAGAGGCAAGAACCATCCTCACCAGTACCAGTGGTGAGTGACACAAATCCAGTACCTCATCTGCTGCAAATACAGATTCAAAAGAAGTTTAGGAAGAGTGCCTGGAGCAAAACATGTGCCCCAGCACATGGTCCAGGCACAATTCTAATATCCTTTTAGGCTTTAAGACTCACTCATAACAGGGCTGTGACCACTTTGAGATGATGTAGGACAAGCCATCCTGGAATTACCCTGGAGATAGGCTGCTGCATACTGAGCCAAGGCAGGTGAGAGCTTGATGGCACTAACAAGTCCAAATATGAAAATACAGAAGATATAAATCAAAGATCAGTGACAGCTTTGGAAATCAGCTAGTCCATTTCAACAAGCCAGCCCAAAAACCTGTCTGTCTTCAAACCTGGAGGAACTCTCAAAGTCATTACTAAATAACTAAGGAGAACAAAATATTGACTTTAAGTTCTTTGTGCTCATAAATCGCAGGCTTCATTTTCCAAGCTGCAACAGTTTCCTTGTCTATGCAAATGCAATACCTCAGGAAATTTTTCCACATCAGTTTGTTCGTATCAGTGGTCATTCTGGTGGCCATAGAAAGTATCCCTGTTATATAAAATTTATCTGGCAAAATCCAATAATTTTTGTTTATTGTGTCCATCCTTAGAAAAAAAATCAACTAAAACAATTATCTTCCCATTCATTTTGTTTCATTCTGGTCTTTATACTCATTTCTGGCACAAGCACTCGAACAGATGATAGCAAACTACTTAAAATCCAGAGTCACACGATCACTGGTGCTAATCTTGGGCCAAAAGGCTGAAGTAATGCTCCAGCAAAAACCTCCTGGGCTTCTGCTGCTGATTTAAACCACATCCTGCATCATGAAGGTGACAATATTGGTAGTGGAGACTTGGACAAAATTCCATTATGCGAAAGCACAGATGTAATTTTACCAATGCAAACAGATCTTCTTGTACTGATGGTAAATTTAATCCATGATACTGATTTCATTCCCCCTGGAGGTCCAGATAACCATCTGGTATAAATCAGCCTGATTCCTTTGCCTTAGGATTATAAGGCTCAAAGCCAGTAACAGATCTCACCCGGTGGCTAAGGAATATTTGCTCATTTTTACTTAAAGCTGGCAAATACTGTTATCTCTAAGTTTCCAACCAAAGGCAGAGGGGAGCTGAACAAAATTTTTTTTTTTTTCTGAATGATGCAAAAAGGAAAAACAGATATTATTTCAGGTCAGTCTGAAACATTTAATTCAAATTAAATGAAAAGACTTAGACTTACAAATGCAAAACAAAATTTAAAAACTTTACCTCAGAAACACCACATCAAATGGATATGGGGCAGGGGACACAAATGTCTGTGCTTAATGGTATTTGGCCAAAATAGAAAGAAAAATTTTCCTTCAAAACCACTGAAATTAATTATTTTATTTAGGGAACAACAGAAATATTTTTTTTTTTAAAGAGCAACAAGGCAAGTTCTACTCTATTTGACATGTAACTACCCAGAACCTCACTTTTTTCAGGTTCAATATGACCTGGACAGGGGGGCAGAAATGCATCCTTTCAAGCAGTAGTTAGTCATTTTTGTGACAACAGCAGCAGCAGCAAGGGAACCTCACAATCTCATTCATCTCAGCTGCTCTGCTTTCAGTCTGTCCCATGTCTTCAATCCCTTTGTAGCCTAAATAGTTTTGTAGCAACCTAACATCAGCAAATCTAGGAACTCAGAGAGCCCTGGTTTCCTACCACTGAGTTATGCTTGACACAAGAGATAGACCTGTTCACGGGTCATTGCATGGCAGCATGAGTGCTTAGCTGTTGCATTCATCTCCTACATCACCAGTTGTTTCACCAGGTGCTTGCACACACTGCTCTGAACCCAACTACAGGATGAAACAGCCTTGGCACAGCAGTGTACAGCTGGCACTGAGAGTGTGGCTCAGTCTCTAGTCACCTGGACGTGTAGGTCCAAAACACAGGAGGTCCAGCACCAAAATACAGGCCCCTGATAGTTCAGTAGCATCAGGAGTGTACCATTAGGCCTGTTGTGAGCTAAAGGGTATCCAACACCTTTTATTAGCTGAGAGGGACTTGCATGTCTTGCTCTTTATTCTATTTCTGATGCCTGACATCCAGAGATAAGGTGCTGCTTCTGAGCAAGGCAGCCTTGGAAAAGTTCAGCCATTGAAATCCCAGCCATTCACAGTCCAGCCTACCTGTGCTGTGCTCTCAGCTCCTGCTCTCTCCTCTCCCCTGTGCCACAGCTAACATGGTTCATTTTCCCTCCCTCTCCCCCTTCCCATGCACCTCCTCAGGACACGGCCAGATGCTTCTTCAAAAACAACTCCTGCCTGTTTCCCGGTCCTCCCCTTCCCTGCTCCTTGCCTCAATCAGCTAGCATCCAAAGGATAGGATGTCCATATACATCATGGTTCATACAGTTTGTCGGTATTTTAAAAAAAAAAGGCAAGAACTGTAGTTGTTTAAAATGAGGCAAAATTTGGATGAAACAATCTCTCATCTTGCAGAGAATGCTGTGAATTCTCTTGAAATGTTGTGAGCTCTTGCCTCCAAGGAAAACATATCTAGTGCCCCAATGACTTGTGGCTGCTCCTTGGTATTGCTTGACAAAGGTTTCACTCCTACAATAACATTTCTTTTACTACATGCTGCATAGTCTGATGGCAGTCAGGAGGAGGGTAGTCATACTAGGGACTGTGCAGATCCTGAATGTGTGTGACCCTTAAAACCAGTTGAATTCAGCAGGCACAAAGCCCTCAAGTGCAGCAATAACAGCTTGGCATTGCCTATTTCTTTTTAAAAGCAGAGTTTATTACCTCCTCACAGCTGGTGCCTGGGTGGTTCAGCCATCTGGCATTTGAACTTCTTTCTAGGAACTTCATTTTACCAGTTATAATTTCATTTGCTCTTCAGAGTTAGAAAGCAAGTGAAATGCAAGAGTGATCCGCTCCAGGATCCTCTGAACAGTTCTTCCCATTTGACTGCTAGCCTCTGTTCTCTAATTTTGTTGTCAGGTGTTTATCTTCATAATGGATGGATTTGATGTTACCTTTCCAGAGCTGTTTTCTGACAGGGAATTTTAATTTGAGGTGACTTGTGCAGAGTCCTGGCAGGATTGATCCTGAGAAGTGCTTAGTAGGGCTGTACCCAGCTCTTCTGGAAGAACAAGACTCATTTTTAATACGTGAGGCAGTCAAAGACAAGAGCACGAGTCATTCGGCCTTGTGATTTTCAATGGAAAACAAGTAAAACTTGGCTTAAACTTGGAGACATAAAAGTAACATCTATTCATTAACTACATTTCATGTTAAAATAAATGGAAATCACCTAATTCATGGAGAATGTGTCAGCTGAACAGTCAAGAGTCCTAAAGGTGTTGAACATCCCTTGCTTTTTTCATTTGCTTTACCCACAAACTTCAGAGAATGGCTCAGCTGTGGCCCAATCCATTTTTTAATTATTTTCCAATATGAAGAGGTATTTCAAATCCTAAGGGAGCACTAGAACAAGAGAAACAAGGGGGTTGTCACCCACCAAATCTTTCACATAGATAAACAAGCTTCAAGAACAATATGAATTCAGTGTCTGTCCTGGCTCTATAAAATATGCCTGGGTTGGGAGCATTAGTTTTACTACCCAGCTTTCAGACACAGGACACTATTTCAGAAGAGTGCAAAGATTACTTGGCAAACATCTCACCTGGGGAATAATATCCCCCAACACGCCTGATCTCTATGTGCATCATGCACTGAAGAGCTGCAGTGTCAGTCCTTTTCCAAAAGGCTGAAGCAATGAAACTCACAGTCTAGTTCTCCTATCTTCACTTCAAATCTCATGCCTATAGTATTTCTGGTCTTTTTTTTACCATAGTCTTACACTTTGCTTCTCCTGTAAAGACTGCCTTGTAAGTGCTCTTACCACCCGTTTATGCAAAGGGAGACAAGTGACATTTTCCTTGCAGTTGCATAATCTCATCCGTATTCATAGCTATATGAATTTTGATGCAAGACCTTCCCTATCCCTTTCCTTTTCCCAATACAAAGATTGTGCAAGGAAGGGTCCCAAGGAAAATCTGAAAATTTGTTATAGTGACTCACATTTATTATGCCCCAGACAGACTTTTCTTATATAAGGCTGAGTCACCTCGTTAGCTGAACCTTTACAAAGAAAGAAAATAATAAGGGTTGGGGGTTTTTTTAATACATACTCAGGTCTCAGTTTTGTTACACCAACACGGACTATTGCTTCACCAGAATTTTTATTTCATTCCCTTTGACTTCTCTATTTATTTACTTTTTAGTATTTCTTTCATACAGCAGCATCCTCATGCCCCTGAACTTACATGAGTCTTGGGCTGTCAGGCAATCCATTTGCAGGCGAAATTGGTTCTCTTGAAATCTCTGCTTCCATTTCACATACTCTGAGTGTTTCATATTTATTTTACAAAGCCCCAACAACACACATGTGACTGAGATGTATTTGTCTCCCTGTGCATGTAAGCGCAGATGTTTGAGAGGTTATTTCTAGTTGAGACCTCTGACTTGGATTGCTTTATATACAGCCATCACTCCTCTGGCTGCCCAGCCTGTCTGTTTTGGGCAAGCAGAGCAGACCTGTGTGTTTGCTAATTTGCACCTGAGCAAGCCTCCCAGGGCTATGATTCCTGCAAAACTCCTTCCCAGATCTTTCCTGCTAGTCTCTGTGAATCCAACACATTTGAAACAAAATGCTAGGGTACCTCTGTTTCTGACCAAAACTTACTGTGGTCAATTACTTCAAGTAGAATTAGCAGAAATTGTCATCTTCATGCTACTCTTAATATTTCTTTCATGTTTTATGTTCAAAGTACTCATGTTTTCACTTGAGAAATGAAAATTGTGGTCTACATCATAGTTTGCTAGGCTTCATTCGCAAATCTTGACTATGATGTTGCTGAGTATTTTCTCGATGTCAAAACCAGATTTACCAGATTTTCCCAAGAACTGATTTTAGGAACCCATGTGACTTCAGCTACCCATGAAAAAATGATGTAGAAAAATAGCCTGCTTTGACATTTTATGATCATATAGTAAAATCCAATGCAGTGCTTTTGTCCAGTGGGAAAACAAAGGTTAGGGACTGACAATTAAATCAATTGTGATTCACAAGTGTGATATAAATCACAAGTGTGATTTATATCTTGCAAGGATTTGATGCTTGTGTTTGCAGATATACTGAACAGTAGACAGGATTCTAACTGTGTGCAAGCTCTTATGTGAAGCAGCTGCAATGAGCTTCACAATTTTTGGAGGGAAAAGTCTCTCAGGTTAGGAAGAGAGTTCAAGCTCCATATTTAGTTTGAACCTTGCCCTGCAGGTGACTCCCACCCTTCCAAGGTTTCCTTCTATCATATCATATCCATCTTTCTCCGAACAAGAAGGCATCCCAAAGTGGCTAATCACTGTCACATCTTTCTCTGTCAAGAGCCAGTCAGGGATTACACACAACTCATTTAGACAATTGTATCAAATATCTCTGTTGATAGATGGACACCAAATATTTGGCTCCAAACATGGGGATGCTTCAGGCAGAAACACTCACAGGAAGGCCACAACTTCAGAGACCTTAAACCAGGATGTGTCAGTAGTCACCTCCCCAGCCCAGCATACATATCTCATTCCTGTCCCACACCTGCTCTTTTGCTGCTATTGCCCCAAGTATTCCTGCAGCTTCACAGTCCACAGGGTGAAAGAAGTGATCCAGTGAAAGATAAACTGACAACAACAAAAACAAAAGGTAAGTCTCAGCATGGATGTGTGGTCTAACCCCCACCAATGCATGACTCCACCAGCATGTCCAAGGCCACTGTGGAGGAGGTGGAAGGGCAGGACTCTCTGGGGAAGCACAGGAAAGTGGTAGGATTGATCTTTGTGGTGACAGTGTCAGGAGAAATTGTTGGAAAACTGTGACCACAGCTGGGGAAGGGAGGTAAAGCCCCCAGGAAGGGATGAGTCAGGAGAGCACCAGCCAGGCAGCACATCAGGATGAATTCTCAAAAGTATGTGTACATGTTTTTCCATTTAAGACTCACATGAGTAATTGTGACTGTTTCTCCTACTGTGCATGCAGTAAATAAATGGTTCTGCTGGTGTTTTACTTCAGTCTTACTGAAATAACAGTGATTTCACCACAGACAGCAGACATTTCTTGTCCAAAAGGTGTAGTGAAGTGTGGTGGATCTGAAAGTTCTAGGTCATCTTCAGCAGTGCCCAAATACTAGAGGGTGTTTTCCAGAGTATCCAAAGGGTACAGGAATATGCCTCAAATAAGTTGCAGGAGATGGACTGAGACATTGAAGAAATGTGTGCAGTGCCTGTCTGGATCCTGAGCATCCCAGAGGCAAGCTGCAGCAGGAGGGAGCATCAACATGTTGAGTTGCTCTGAAAGCAGAAAGAATACACCCAATGTTGATTTTGAAAATGAAATTTTATCTGCCCACAGCCAGTTTTGCAGTTCCTTTTCTGTTGACAAAGAAGGGGGTCAATATTTGCTATTCTCTGTCTCCTATGGGCTTCCTACAAATACATATTTGCATGAAGCTCAGCACTACCAAGGCTTTTTGACAGTACTCAACAGTTTTATAAATGAGTGAGAAACCTCTTCCCAAACTACTAATTCTTGTGGACAATTGTTTCCAAGTACTTGCCTCACTTAAGTACTTTGTAAACACAACTTCCAAGAAAAAAAATCCTGTATTTCAGCTCTAGGCCAGCCTGAGCCACACCATAGCTCAATTGTTGAACCAAACTTCTGAAAAAGATCCCTGTGAATACAATTTTGTCAAGCAGCGTTGGTGCTGCAAGCCAGGATCAGCTGAAGAAATGTGGATTACATCTGCCTCATTGAATACTGTTATTATCATTATTACTTCACAGCTCATTTTTTCTTCCCAGCGCGAGGCTCTCCAAGCAGAGGAATTCGCGGAGCTGCTGGTAAGTTGCCACGCACACTTACAAAGCTGCATTTATCATGGCTTGTTGGAGCGACATTGCAGCCGCTGCGCTCCTGATCCCTGCTCCTGCATGAAAGGCCCTGGGCCCCGCAGGCAGGCATGGGGAATCCACACACTGAATATTGCATGTTCCCACACTGCTCATTTTCCCCTTCCCCAGAACCCATTACCTGCCTCATTTCTCTTGCCCACCTGCTTTGGGGAGGTGTGGCTGCTTAAGACAACTCTCTCCACCGCAGAGGCTGCAGTCTGCTCTCCCCTTCTCCTGCCTGTTTTCCACCAGCACAGCTCTGTTTCTCTGGTTGGACGTTTCCACCTGGTCCCACACCCTGCAGTGGCAAATATCAATGCTGTGACTGGAGCTACAGCTGATGGCCAGGGCTGGCACCAAAGGCAATTGCAATGCTGTAAAAGAATTCTTGACAAGCACCAGAAAGATCATGTCCTGTAGCAGGCATTCCCCCATGGCTACCAGATTTTGTTCAGGTTTATATAAAAAGGAAATCGTGGAGCTCCTGTCTGCTCTGCCTCCTGGCTCGGCTGGCAAAGTTTGTGTGGTGTTAATGTATAAATGAGCAGTCCAGCTTCTTGAAAGCTTCACTAGCAGCTTCTTCAGTTCATTTTTCCATTTATGAAACGTATGTTTTTTGAAGGTCATAATATCACAGGCTCTTGGTGTTTGCAGCACCTAATTCCACAGAGGTGGCGTATGATTTGGCTGTGGCTGCCCATCACAGAGTTTGCTAATTCTTTTCTTTTCCCCTGGCAGGATTAATGAGCTCATGGCTCACCTTCATATTTCTAGTGCTTTCTCATTAACATACTTTGGAAGGAAATACACAGCTCCTAAAAAGTGTTAGAGAGACCTAAACTAGTCAGGAAAGAGACAACACACTCGAAATCAACTTACTCTTTCTTTCCCTCCTTAAGATCTCCTTTGATGACCCCTGAAGACAAGGCAACTCCTACTCCAACTAACTTGCAACATGCTGAATTTCCATTTAAGACACCCAGTATTTGGGATAAACATCCAAAACTACCATGTCCTGTTACCCACACTTCACTCTTCTGTTGAGATGAAGAGTGAAGTGTGGGGAAAGGCAATAATTACCAATATAGCCAATTCTATATGAGGACTAAGATCTACTATCTTGAAAATAAAACCTGACTCCAGAGAGTGACTGTTCCCAACATTTGAGTATGTTAAATGAGGAATGAAAAAAACCAGGTAGGGGAGAGAAGGGAGTATTTTCTTTTTCCTTCATTGCGACCCTCATTGCAGCATAATTGTTGAAGGTGCTTAAAGACATTTCTATTCCTCTTCAATGCTTTCTTTCCCACAGCAGCACATGGTCTGTGGTATTGGTGTGAAAGTGGAGAGACCAGCCCACATAACACATGAACAGATATCTTGGATTTATTTCTGTTGGCAACTCTGGGGACTACTTCCATCTATTCTGTTTATTTTTTACTTTTACTTCAAAAATCTTGGGGATACAAAATACCCAGGACAGCTCTTTTCTTCACCTTCATCTACCCTGTATCAGGCAATATTTTTACTACCTTCTCTATCTTTACCAATGTTTAAGTTTTTTATGGATGTTTTCAATCCTGCTCTCTTTTTCTTTCAGCTGGGGCATGCTAAAGCTCACAAAACCTCATGGGCCAGGATTAGAAGGACCCACTGGCCAGCCAGATTAAGGACATACCCCAGTGTGAGCTCTTTGGTAGCCAGCTCTGCATTCTCCTCTGCATCCACCTCCTCTGGGTTATGCAAACTTCATGAGGATTCTCAGTGGGAGATTATGGGTGTCCAAAAGTACACCAAAAAGACAACTAATGGGATTTTCAAATATCCTCAATGGGCCTATTTCCAAACTCAGATTCCTTCAGAAAATTGTACTGCTGTCACCTGCACTACTTGGCTTCTTTAAAAGCTTTGAACTCTGGAGCACAAGCTCAGTGTAAGGCATGCTGTGATTTTTCCCTTTACTGCCAGCCCTGAGACTGATTCTCACATGCTGCTGAAAGAAGTAGTGACGTTTCCAGCCCCTTTCCTTGTCACACAACTTACCCCGTGCTGTAAATGACGTGTCATCGGTTAGTTCTAACCCACTCTGCTTACATCCTCACAGCTTACCCAAACCACGTGCCATGTTTGGTAGCATCCCACAGCATGGTCAGCACCTTATCCCTGGACAGGCTGTGTATGGAACAATTATTGTATGAATAACCTTGCTGTGTGGTGTGGTTTCTGTTAGCACAGGCAGGGCAAAAGCAAACCCTTGCTTACAAGTTGCAGATCAGCCCAAGAAATAGCTGAGGTCCTACAGGATTTTTATTTCTGTGGCTCCAGACAAGCCTTAGAAAGAACTACCTCCTGCTTGGGTGAGATTTAGCATCACCACTATGTACAGTCATCCTCTTGCAAAGGCCAGGGATGTTTCCCACCAGCTCACCTGGCAGCACACAGGAGGCAGCACCAAGCTGGAAACAACAGTGTGATCCAATGCCTTGCAAGTGTGGCTGTCTGTTCCTGCCCTTTGCCAATGCACTTGTGGCACCTCTCTCAGCCCTTGCTTTGGAGTTGCTCCTGCCAAAAAGAAAGGCATGGCTCTGTCTGTGTCAGGGCATCCTCCAGGCTCCAATTATCAGTGGCTCCTGCCACTGCAGCTCCAAGCTCAGCCATAGGGAAACTCTTATAAATACTGTGAAAAATGGTCTGGGTTTATCCTGATAGGCATTAACAAAGCACCCAACAGCAACACATACCTTTGGAACAGAAGGGAAGGAGAGGCCTTGCAGTCTGCCTGGATTCACACACACTGCAACTCAAAGCTGCAGATAGTCCTTGCTGCCACAGCAGGTACCACACACCAAGGTAAATCTGGCTGCATGCATCCTCACAGGAGCCTAAAGTGTCCAGAACAACAGGTTTTGTCTTTTCTGAGCAAGAGAGGATCTAAGAAATGTTAATTAAGGTATACCACCAACCCATTAAGAAAATTTTACTTCACAATATATCCCCTTCCAGCAGGAAGAACACTTATTCTGAGGACTGAAAGCTACTTTTTGCCTTTTAGCCTTCATAGACTGCTGTGTTTTTAGGTTTCTCTTTTCATCATGAACCTAACTTTTTTGTTAGTCCCCTACATTTTTTAAGTATTTGTTGGAGAAACCAGATGAAGTAAGGTTCCTGACTAGATGCACTCAGTAATCCTAGCATGCCTGTGATATACAAAAAACACTACTAACATTAGTAGGGCCATACATTCTTGAGGAGTTTGCCCATACTCTGTGAACACAAGCAACATGGTGATGGGTTAAACAGTTTCAGGCTGAGGAACTATAGGAAGGACTACATCCATTCTGACATAATTATGAAACATTTAACTTAGGAGCTTTCAGTTGACTTCAGATACATGTTGTACATTTCAGGAATGACCAACCATTTCTCACACCCACTCCTGACTTAGCCTGTTTTATAACCTGTGACTGGAAAAGATGGAGTTATAACAGACCCTTCTGCTGAAAAGGCAAAAGACTACATTGGACTTAGCGGATGGAATTTGACACAAAACTCTCAGCTCTGACAGTCTTTTTGCAACACCAAAAGTGGAAAGAAATATCCTTGGCTCTCTGATGTTCAGCTTTCTCCCTCTGTAAAAAAGGGATTAATAGTACTTACCTAGCCCACAGACATGTTGAGACAATTTGCCTACCACATTTTGAAGTCTGCATCTGAGAGATGCTTTACAAAAGCAGACTATTATTGAAAGCACAGTCCTTTTGGAAAAGCAGTTAAAAATAATTAGTTGCATATTCAAGTGTGTTCTGTAGGGTTTTTTTCTTTTCAATGCTGGACTTCATTGAATATTTCTTGTGTATTTTAAGAATGACATGACTGAAAAACAAATAACATCTGCCTGAGAAATCTTATTTCAAACAATACCAAAAAAATTAGGCTGCTGAAACAGGAGGTGGTCTTCACCATCTCTTGGATCTTTCCTTTCTTGTCAGGTACAAGCCTAGAAGACAATAAAACAGAGCACCATAAATCACAGAAATCTACATGGCATTGTCTTCCTTGATGCTCACTGCAGAGAACATGCATTTTACTGGGTTTAGTCATCATCTTCATGTGAGTAACGATCCATTTTGTTACTAAGGATCTCTATTGGTGGCAAATTAATATAAGTGGATTCATAAAATATGTTTTCCTTTGAATGTGTGACTGTTTCACTTCCCCCTCCTCAGAATACAGGTGCTGCTGTGCATCACCACAGTGTGAATCAGTAGGGTTCTTCTAATTTTACAAACACAGCCAGAAAACAAAAAAATGGCACCAATTTATTTTTTTTTTAGCATAAGTTAAAAATATCTCAAAACAAACTCCTTTGCTGTACAGAGATGGATTCTGATCTTAGGAAAACATGAATTAGGATTAGTATCACAGAAGAGAAAGAAACTATTCTGTACATCCCCTAGCAGAAGTGAGGACTTTAGTCTTCTGAACCTCCCTCAGCATCTGCCTCTTCCCTGCATTGTCCCACCACCAGCCCAGGCCCCACTGGTTCCCACCTGATGCTCTTCCAAATCAACAGCTGCCTCTCAGCTACTACCCCTTCCTTCTCTGGCATCTTTTCACCACATTTTCCCGGGCCACACACATGATCTCAAGTAGAGAGTTCTTAACTCTATGTTAGATAACTACAGGACTTCTCTCCTCTAAAGAAAAACCAGAAAACATAACTGGTATATTTGCCCCTGCTCCCCAAATTAATATTGAAACCATCTTTCTAATAATATCATGGTACAGCCTAAAGAAATCCCTCCCAAGAAATTTTAAGTTACTCTGTGTCTGATATCGATTTTACTTTTTTAAGTAGAAAGACAAACCATGATAATGAGCTGACAATGCATGGCCAAGCCTTGCTTTGAATTTCTTGGCTGAAGTGTTGCTAGCTTGTGTCATAAAATGCAGTATTTATGTAAACAAACAAAGCCAAACAAAAACCCAAACCACCCCAAAACATCCTTTACAGCACATTTCCTATAAATCTTGTAGCACTTACCCTGAAGATCAGAACAATTCCTTGGGTACATTTGTAATTAGTAAGTTTTACAAGGTGCATTTAATTTACTTCAGAGACAAGAGCATCTCCACTGGAGCCCTTCTGGTCTGTCAGCTGAGTAAATTCTTGCAATTATATTTTTTCTTTTTACTAGACATGTTATGAATCCACTGGAAAAGAGCAGTCCCAGCCCTAGTCAATATATTAATTTGATGCTTATGTAGTATGCCATTAATATTTTGAATTATTGGATTTCAGATCGCTTATGAACAAAAGACAAATGTCATCTCCCCATCAACATCAACATGAGACATCAAGCTTTTTAAATACTGTTATTCCCCCATCCTCTGTTTCTTAGAATATCTTAACAGTGACTGTATTGATGCATTTAAAATTAATAGGAAAAATCATTTCTTGGCAGTCACATTGCCAAGTTTCACTGTGAAATGTGTTTTGATATCTCCATTATGAAACTCTGGAAGTTGGGAGCAAAGAGCAAAATTAAATTGGGAGGGATATTGAGCTGCAGTCACAGTCCAACAAAGCAGTTCACTGTGGTTATAGTTCATCTGATCCTGTTCATTTGGGCTCTAGGCAAATATATTTGTTGAAAGACCAGGAAAGAGCAATAAAGAAGCTTTATTGGAGGCTAGAGCGTCCAGGTGTGCCTGGCTGTGCTTCACAGCTGCCTGCAAGCTGAGGGGAGGATCCTGAAGAGGAGCAATTGCGATTTAGTCATAGTGTTCTATGGCACAACCATTTTCTTTCATGTTAAATTCAATTTGAGGAAAGATGCTGAAGAGTCAATAACTATGATACTGAGTGTTAAGCCCTACATGTTGGTTTAAGACTATCACTTGCTTTTTCAGGAAGGCTTATACACATTAGGAAAAAACAAACTCTTTCACTATGACAAACAGCTAAGCCACTGTTTGCCTAAACCCTATTATTTTTAACTTTAAACTCCCAAAACAGTTTGTTGTCCTAGACTGTGACTGACACATTACAATGAGATGCACA
This sequence comes from Acanthisitta chloris, assembly GCF_000695815.1. Classification (NCBI taxonomy): domain Eukaryota; kingdom Metazoa; phylum Chordata; class Aves; order Passeriformes; family Acanthisittidae; genus Acanthisitta; species Acanthisitta chloris. The sequence goes on along the minus strand of NW_008666966.1, from coordinate 31,877 downwards.
AGCAATTAGGAAAAAAAATACTGTTTCTTTCTTTATAGCATTGCTTCATTATTTCTAGCTGTTGAACTTGGACCAACTTAGTGGATTGAGCAGATTTTCCAACAGGTAATTGGCTTCAAGAGAAGGCCTGGAATAATTCTAGCTGGCTGTTGCACTGGGAATGAGTCTCCTTCCATTAATTAATCACTTTGAGGAGAATTTTTCTTTCTGAATAAACTCATTATTTTTAAACATATGACATTTAGCTGTATAAATAAACTCTAGAACTGTGATTTAAAATGTGTGCTAACTACAGGCATGGCATGCCACGGATAGCAGAGCCTCCTCTGCATTTTCTGGAGTGACTTTATCTTCTGATTACAAAGAAATGGGGGCAGGGAAATGAACTGACTTGTGATTTCACCCACTTATTACCAAGATTTCTTTACTTCCATGACTGTTGCATTTAAAGACACACTCAAGGTTACATCAGCTGTTTAGCCAGAGAGGACCAAAGTGTACCCCAAGAAACAAGAAGCATACCCCAAAAGGACAAAACCCAACCAAATGCAACCCAAACATAGTGATGCTCCCTCTGATTCAAATGGATCAGTTCAGCAAAAGTCATTCAAAGCTTTTTTCATTATAAAAACTATTTTTCACAGTATGAGGCTAGGACGGATGTTATCTTCCAAATATGGTTTTAAGACTGAAGTATTACTACCCACATTGCTAACAAGAGGTTACAATCTCCCAGCTAATTTTATCTCAAATGGATTGATATTTCTCAGCAGCAGGGATTGGTAGAAGTCTACCTTCAAGCGAGAAGCTGATCTTTTAAAAATCATCCCTCTGGTAAAACAAACACTGAGTGTCTGGTAACACTTTCTGCTGCAAGTCTAAAAAAAGCCAAAGAACATTTTTCATACAATCAACTATTAAAACATACAACTCATTCTTGTATCTGACTAAGTGAATGGGATTAGTCCTAGTGCTCTTTGTTCACAAAATGTTGTTGTGGTGAGAAGTTACACTGCGTTCCAGAGATGACATATGCTGATGGATGGCAGATCCATTGTTTGCTACGCCATGATTCTCCAGATGCTGAGGCTTGAGCATCTGACTGCTGAAAGGATGCACATCAATGTGCCTTCTTTTGGCATTCCCTTCTAGCCACAGTCACCTATAGGGCACTACCCTGGCTCAGCAAGACCATTTTTTGTCATGCCTGTTGTTGAGAAGCACCAGTAAGTGAATACTGGTTTCAGACTCAGTCTGGACCACTTGGCTTTTGCCTTTTCTCTCTCTCTCTCTCTCCCTCTTCTTTTTTCCAGGCTTCTTAGCAAGGAAGACTTCAAACCCAAAGAGTTCCCCACACCAATCCAAGCCAAACTGGACCCAAGGCAACTCTGCACCAACAAACAGTCCCTGCCACTTCTCCCAAAGAAGAAAGGACATCAGTCACAACACTATTAGTACTTCATTCAAAATCACAAGAGTATTTTCCAGGCCTGGTAGGCTAGCCCACAGCAGACCATAGTGCATGTGGTTGGCACAGTGTCCAGACCCTTTATGGACTGGCAGACAGGTAAAGCACCTGACCCACTGGCTACAAGTGGGCAGGAAGCCATTAAAAATAAAAGGTCTCTGCTTCCTCAGGTATTAACATGATGCTCCAGAGTGTACAATTAGAACAAACATTAACATAATCATGGTTTTTTTAGGGGTCCCATTTTAAAGGAACATTTTTCTAGTAACACCTCTTCAACATCTCTCCTACATTCAGCTACACACGAGGTATTAAACTGGACCCAAGCCAGTAACAACAGCAGAGCTGTCCCGCCTGGCAGTCCCAGCAGTCTGCTCCATCAGTTCCCACAAGCCTATTGAGCAACACAGACAGGAAGAGAGCTGCAGCTGTAGCTCTGGCTGCACTTCACTCAGAAGGTATGCATTCACCATTCCAAAACAGCCAGTGCTTTATTAAAGCCTAACGAAAAAATGGGGGAAAAGGAGAATGAACCGCAAATTCGTTTAAACTTTTTCTATCACTGGGGAAGCTCCAATCTGCATGATGCCTACAAAAGCAAAGCATCTAAGAGCCATGCCAAGCAATTTGAATGTGTCTGCACAAGAATAAAATTCAAACCTTTCCTACTTGAGCTATCAATCAAAGTGAAGCTAAAATTACAGCTTAACAAGCAGGTATACATGTTTTAGTTAGCAAATGAGGCAAGCAGGGCACATTATTTTTAGTTGCAGTGATGAGGAAAAGAGTGAAAAATAGAAGGAGGAAGGAAGGAAAAATTGTGTCTCTCCATTTGGCTCAGGCTTCTGAAGCTTTAGCTAACATTGGCAGCATTTAGATACGATATGTCTCCTAATGGCATTCAAGGAGTCTCTTGGAGTGAACTATTGCTGTGCATGTAATTATATTGTAATTTGGTCTTTTTAAAAAAGTGAGCTAAAAAAGAGCAATTGAACTCACCCCAAACTTGCAAATTGAATGTGAACTGTTTTATTAGGTAAGCCCATGAGGCCAAGATGACCATAAAACACTGTTTTTTTCATGCAGATGCTCCTCAAAATCCAACGTATGTTAACACATATTTTCCACTTCATTCTAAATGTTTTTCAGTTGAACCCACAGAAAACCTTCAAATTACTTAGGACAAAATCTGGATCAGCAATGAGCTGATTTTCTCTCTCTTGAATGATGGAAACGATTTGCCCAAACACAGCCATCATTTGTCTTCCCTAACACCATACAGTAACACGCCAGTTGCAGGATTGCTAATCGGACTCTTTAGTCTGGTCCCTTGGACCCAAAGTTAGCCAAGTTTCCATTCTCTGCATTGTATCAGCAAAACAGCTTCTCATAACACTGGATCATGGAGGAAGACATCTAATTTATCTTGCAGGTACACTGAATAATGAATGTCACAAATACATTCCTGCCTACAAAGGAGCTTTAGTTCCAGCAGAGTTACGGTTGCTGTTGTATGTTTTTCCTAATGGCTGTTTGGTAAAAGTGCTCACCCTTACAGCTTTAACTCTTCCCTCCACATACATACACCACCACAAACACAGTCACAATAGTGCTAGGAACAAACAAGTTCCGCCCAGCACTTCTTGAAATGCAGAAGACCATGACTGTGGATGTCAGAACTCAGTCCTGACCTCATCTTTTGGCACATTTTGCTCCAAAATCACAATCCTTTGCCTTGTCCAAGGTATATCCACACATGATAGCACTGAATTCAGGTCACAGAAGCTGCACATTTTTGCTAGAATCGGATTTAAACTAGAGTTGTCCTGGAAAACTGCTTATCATAAACAGTGCAAGCCTGCCTTTTCAAACAGATGTGGCAAAAGCCTTTTTGCCAAAGACAAAAGGTCACCTGTGAAATGTAAGCTGGTTTTCATAGTAAAACAACTTCCTTTTTGCTAACGTGCACTGGGAAAGACTCAAAGGTTCTGTTCAATGCATTTTCAGAATAATCAGCTAAATAAAACTGGAAGCAAAGGCTAGCCTGTCTCATGATATCAGAATCTTCTGAATGCTATTCTCATTGGTTTGATGAATGGGGAAGGAGTGGGGGAGGGG
>NW_008666966.1:17380-28246 GCF_000695815.1 Acanthisitta chloris | reverse complement strand
AAGGAATAATTTCCCAAAGGAATTATTTTATCATAAATTGAAGTTAGTAGCTCACTGAAGAGGGAAAAGAAACCAGTCAGTAGTGAAGAATCAACTTTCTGGTCTCAGGAGGGAGCTGAAAAAAGCAGCTTTCTTTTAATACTGTTTAAACCATCCTGGGGTGTGGCTCATTAGTGCCTTCATGCCTCGTTGGGGTGTTTTGGTCAGACTTTTAATTTTAGGAACAGCCTGGATCTGTTTTTCTGTTACTTTCAGGGTGCACACTGCATTTTCTTGCTGCTTCTAGTGCTCTCCTAAATGCTGGAGGTGCTTCAGGTTCAAGACTGTACTTAGGGGAAAAGAAAGGTCACTGAGCCAAAATGAACAACTCCAGTGAGGTTTTATTCCCCACCAGAAATCAGCTCAAAATTTTTATTCAAGCAGAAGTTTTAATTTCTGGTCAGCTGCCATCCCATGGGTGTGAGTGGATTTAGCAGGGCAGGAGGATTCTGCTGGAGAAGGTCTGGAGCACACATGTGCTGTGATCCAGAGCATGGAAAAAGGCCCCAAGTGGAGTCTGCAGAACAGAAACATGGGCAGGCTGGTGCTCTGACAAGAGACTGTTCCACTGAAGTGCCATGCATGCAGAAGAGTCTGGGGGTCAGATAAGGCCATTGTGTTTACCAGCTTCAAAGGATTTTTGATGGGTTTTCAACTCAGAGGTTGAGAGATTTCAGCCACAACTGGCAAGTGTCCTGGAAAAATCAAATTTGTCCAATGGGTGTTAGTATAAATAGGTCCTCTCCCCAGCTGAAGTAACCAAGAGAGCAAACAGCATGGGCAAAACAGGAAAGTCTGAGAATTAAGTCACAGGCAGGAGCTTCTGGGGAATGGAAAAGCAACAGCTGAGAACCAAGTAAACTACAGGAAATAAAGTCAAAGGCTTCCATTATGTGACCGCTCAACCCCAATCTATCCAAGCATCATGTTCAGTGTTACATTATCTTCTGAAACCTGGTGAGTTCACAGCCTGAATAACAACTTTGACAGTAAATCTCACAGTTTCATGGACCTTTTGTCCTGTGTTGCCTTTCTCTGTGTGGGAACAAAGTAAGCATAAGCAGGATCTGGGTATGGAAAAGAACAAAGAAGGGAAAGTGAGATTGAGATTTTCAATAGTTTGGAGAGAAGCAAGAAATGGGATCATCAGAGAAAATAAATGTTTGGTGTGGAACAAAAAAGAAGACAGAATAAATGCAGGCTGCTGGACACATCAAGAGTACTCTGAGACATGTCCCTGCAAGATTCATATCTGTTGGTTGGGAGCCTTGACAGCTGAGAGCAGTGCTGGTAAACATGCATTTGGAGGAGGATCAACCCAGGACACAGCAGTGCCAGAGAGGAGCACTCCCCTAGGTGAGCCTGTGCTGACTCAAAGACAGAGGCTGCCTTGGGATTTTCTGACTGAATTGAGTCCTCATGGTTGCAGGAAAATTCTGCTGCTAAGCTGCTCCAGCCGCAAACCTTAATAGTGATTGTTGCGTGTGTCTCCTCTACCATGTTTATCAGCCTGGAAAATTAAGAGATGAGGAAAACAAGCAATGCCATGCTATGCTCCACTGTGTCCTCCCCCTTAACTCTGAGTGTAACCAGTGACAGCGCAATGAACACAGGAGAGAAAATTTGAGCAGCTGCAACCAGACTCATTTGTGCTCATTAAAAATATTACCTCAGACACCATAAGAGCAGTTTACTTGAACTCATCACAGTTGGAAACAGATCTGTCCCTCAGGAAAAAAAAACTACCACAAAAGAGTGGGTATTTTCTTGCCTCTCTGCCCTAGATGAATTCTCACTGTTGGATGTTTGCAGGCAGTCTAGAATAAACACTCTTGTAACCAATTTCTTTCATATGGTGAAGCTTGGTACTCAGAGCTTCCTGCTCCCATGTTATTCCTTTTGCCAGACTGTAACCACTCAGTTTGAATTGCCTCCAATGGCTTTGCCTTAATGTTTTTTTCAGCAAAATTGTGGGACAATTCCAAAGCAGAAGATGTTGTTTGCAATTTTATGCTTATAGGATCCCTGCACAAGCAGCTCCAAACCACATGCTCTGGAGCAAGGACCTAGTATTTTTCACTGGCACAGCCTTTGCATCTAAAGAGTAGAAATTCATGTCAAAAGTTACCCTAACTGTGAGTCTTTGAGGGGTGAGAAGAAGATAGTGCAAAAGCAAAACTCTCCTTTAATAGTTCACACATAGAATCATCTAGAACAAACTCACATCCAAAAAATTCACACATTTGACATGTTTCTGCTTTTTCTGATGTTCTGGTGGAAAAACACAGAGTGAGGGTCTGTAGCCAACTGACAGCTAGATAGAAAAGAAGCAAAGAGAAAGGGACAGAATTTGCTTACCAGGAGATAACACTGTGCTACATGCACACAGAGAAATGGACTAGATGGGTGTTCACTGGCTTTTACAAACATGCATAAAGCCAGTGCTATGATTACAGTATGAAGCAATTAACAGTATTTAATTCTCCCTGGTTCTGTGATATATTTCCAGCAGCACAGGAGTTAAACAGGCAGCAACTGAGCTGAAAACAGGGACCAGCTTTTTGGATGCAAGACAATAGGCTACACAGGGAGAGCCTGTGATCTGGACTTGGAGAAAGCTCAGGAGGGGAAAAAAAAGAAGTAACAACTTCTAACAACAATACTTCTAATAACTAATAATTGTAGTACTTCAGGCTTTTCAGACTTGATATGAACATTAACTGATGAGATTAACTTACAGGCACATTCCAGACAATGACAGTGTAGGTAAAGAAATGAGCACAGAGGAACATTTAGCCAGCAAAAGCAGAAAGGAATTTGCTCTGGAGACTCTGTTGGCCACAAAGGGTCAACCAGCTCTGGTGCACGCCTTCAGACAGCTACTTCTGGGAATCTGCTGAGAAGTTGAGTGCAGCAGTGGGAGGTTGCAGAGGCCATAGGTCAGGCTTCTTTGCCAGCCTCTGGAACAAGCAGGTTTTGCATTTTGCTTGTAGAGTAAGGAAAAGGTCCCGGACAAGGAGGCCGAAGAACATTTGAACTGCCATACTAGTACAGATAAATGACCCATTTGGTCTGCTATCCTGGAAACATCTATCCTGAACTCATAACTCTGTGTTAAGGGAATTTGACATCATTAATCCTGGATTAACTTCTATTTTTTCCCTTACAACTGTAGAAGGAAAGCCCCAACTTAGGTGTGCCGATGGAGTAGAAAGCATCACCACTGTTGACTCTCCATCACCAGTGGGCTCCTGTAGAACATTGGTGTTTCTTCCTGCAGTAAATCTGTCCTTCCCCTCCCCCCTCTCTGACCAAATGGCAACCTATCTATTAGATTAACAGTACTTCAGTGGAGTGTGGCTAATCAGTTTGCACACTGCATTGTCAAGACAGGCATGTGAAACTCACACTATTGATGAGCTGATAATCTCTATACAAATAGGAAGGAAGGAAAGATTCATCTGTAAAAATACAATTATGTTTGGAGCTAAACTCCGTAAAAATTTCTAGTTTAGTTTAGTCTCAAGTCTTCTGTGGTTTCACAGGTAAAAATCTACTTTTTTTTGTAGAGACATCTGCAAAAAATACTTCAAATCCATGCCCATTTTACAATAGCCATTGAAAGAAAGTGGAGTGATGGAGATCAATCTGGTAGGAAATACAGATTTATATGGAACATAATATGGATATTGGACATGCATATCCAATATGGATATGGATATTGCAGCATATATGGAGCTGTATAATAACTGATTTGTCAGCTTAACAACTGGCCTGGAAAAATAGAATGGGGGAGAAATCTATTTCAGGTTGGCCTAAACTTATTTTCAGTTATTGCTGCCAAAATGGGGAAAAAAAAATCTGAAAAACTTGAGAATTTCAGTCCAGAATAGAAGCCTGGAGCTGACTTCCAAACTGCAGCTGCTGAGCAGAGCTGCCGTTCTGCCAGTTTTTGGCTTCTTGCCTAATGGTCACGAGAAAGAATTTATATGGAAACTCATTGCTAATGAAAGTCATATTCTAAACATTTGATCAGTAATTAGATTTTGGCTTTTCAAGAACTGACAACTAATTCACACTCTATCCCAACAAACTTGGTGTCATTGAAAACATTCTAGGCTAACAATACCAATAATGTCACCAGCATGGTTTCTGTCATGCCAAGACTTATATTAAAAAGAAACCCGTACATAACTGGGAACAAGAAACATATGTAGGTGACTTAGACACATACAGTTTTTGGGGGGTGGTTTGTTTTGTTTTGTTTTGCGATGTCTTTAATTATGAATCCACAGGAGATCAGAGCAAGTATCAAAACCATTGAAATGAAATATTTGACTTCCTACCTGGTTCAGGCAACAGTCATGACAACAAGATGCTGCCACATCCAAGCTCTGTGAAGAAACCAAGTGGTAAGCAGTCACTGCACTGCTTGTCAGGCTGCAGCCTTTTCCTCTGAAACCAAGTATTGGTAGAGACAAGGCAGAATGATTTGGCTGTTATGATCATTCATATAAAACAACTGAATATTAAAATGAGAGATGATTTTGCTTTACTATTTGCAGTCAATCCTTCCTCTACTGAGCTTCTCACTTGAAGATCAAAACCTTATTAAAAGCATTACTAAATGAAGTCCCAGAGCACTCCAACATGAAAGACATCATAAAATCCTTCTCCCACTTCTGAAGTCAGGAAGCTCAAAGAAGACAGACTAGCTCTAAAATTAATTTGTTTCAACTCGTGGCACATGGGCTACTCCCAAAGGCTCCAACAAGAGACCAGCACATTGTGTGATTTTGGATTATTTTGGCCCAATTCACCTCTTCCATGGCTTAGAAATAACATCACAGTGTGGAGCTTGGAGCTGGAAAATGAAAGTATCTGCCCTCAGCATTGAATGACCTGCTCTTACTGAAGTTTTGCTTGCCCCTCCCAAGTCCTGTCAAGGCCTGAGTTCAGGACAAGGGAATGTTGATATCCTGCATATTCCCTCCCATCCCTATTTCTTCATTCACTCATGTCCAGCTGCCTTGTACTGCAAACAACTGACCAGTCTGCTTAGAAAAATGAGACTGTAGGACAGCAAATGGCCATGCAACAAAATGACCCTTTGCATTTTTATCTGGTACTATAAAATCGAAAGTAGAGCCAGCAGAGTCTTAAGTACTTAAGTACTTTTAGGAATGTGAGTTACTGAATAAAGACGCACACAAAACAATGTTTCTAATCACTTCCTACTAATAAAGATTTTTTAACATATTAATTCTGAAGGGTGGCCTGATTTTTAAAGGATGGTCTGCACCATACAAGCAGAGGATGGCATGCACACACCTCTTTGTACCCATGTATGTCTTGAAGCACACTCATGCTTTCATGGAAATGAATGGTGGCGAGACAGGAGCAACCTGATGACAGTGTGCAAACCAGTGTCACACCACCAGGGTAACAGCTTCACACCTGCACACAGGCAGCAGTCCAGTGGCACTGTATCACCCAGCAGGCTGCAGTGACAGTTTTGGTCTGACAAGGGACTACATATGAATAGTTGTGGTTGTACACATGCACTAAGAGGCATTTTTGCTGGTTTTAGTGCTTCTCATTCTGTAAAACCTGTGGGACAACACTGCAGAGGAGCTGTGAGTCCAGGTGCAGGTCTCAGAGCCTAAGTCTCACTCCCAAAGCACAAACAAAATTACAGCCAGCCATTAAAAGGTGCAAAAGATTTTCCACTCACACACAGAACACAAATCATGTCAGAAGACAAGTCAGAGAGGGTCCAGGACGCCCTGCTTGAAAGTATCTCTGAGATCACCTGGCAAATGTCTGCTCCTGTGCTCTCTTCTGAGCAGAGAGCACGTTCCTGAAGGCTTTGGCAAGTACAGCATCCCTGCCCAGACACCAGTACCATCACTGCTATTTGCAATGCACACAGACCCCCAGGGCAGATTAGCCCCTGCCCAACAACAATGAGAAGATGATAGCATTCCTCATCCAGCATGCATGCAGCACTGGCTTGGTCCTGCCTAGCACTGCATGCCCTGCACTGTCATTAACTTCAGAGAAGACCTGAGGTGTGCTGTTGGGCCATTTTGGTCTGAACATGTATGTTTTTTAAAGCCTTTGTCCCTGGACTGAACATGAACTTTTCCTTACTATATGACTGGCACATTTAGGAGTTTCCTGTTCTGTGGGGCAGGATGTCTTCTACTGCCTTTACCTCCCCTGTACCTTTGCCTTTCCTCATCTTCTCAGCAAATCCCAGTGTTACCCTTTGTTTGTTTCATTGTGACCAAGGGGTGGTTCTTCTCCTCTTACCTTGGTCTTTGCACAGCAGGTTCCTCATGAGGAAAAGCAGAGTAGTGTGTGGAACAGTACAAGTGGGTGCAATAAGGGCACCGGTGACCTCCTATTCAATGCAATTTCTTCCTGTGTCATTGCCTTGATTTCATTCCCAGCAGATGCTTCCCCCAGCTCCTCTCTTCCCCTCCATAGTTAGGGTGGAGACCTCCTTTAGGACCGGAGGGCTCTGCCCTGGGATCCTGGGGAGGTAAGAGGAAACAAGAGACAGAAAATAGCAATTAGTAGTAGTATTCAGGAATCCACTAAATGCTGAAAGAAGCAAACAATAAGTGAAATGGCATGGCCTGAAACCCACAAAATTAGGCTTCCAGTAACCAGGAGCACTGGGAATGTTCTCAGGCTGCCTTTTACAAAAAACTTCTCTGAACTTTGATACTTCAGTCTATTTTGATATTTTTAGGTCTTATGTCTGATATGATCCGTTCACTCTGAATTCAGCTGTTGGCCAGACAAGCAAAAGCAGGAGAGCAAACCATGCTCCTTCTCTGAAAAAAAGAAAGAACACTTCCAGCTGTCCAGTGCAGCAGAGGTAGTGGGATTCAGTGCAGAAGCATGCTGCTAATAATCAGTACCCGGTCAGTGCTAAAATTTCTGCAGCTGAATTATTTATTATTATTTTTTTTAAAAAGGGAGGAGAGCATGATTTTTTAATTTCCAGGATCCACTTAAGTACAGAGCACAAAACCTTCTCAATAAAAAATAACTTTAAAGTTCTTTCTTGTCTAACACTCATCTAGAATGAAAAATACCTATCTTTCTCACACACAACTCTATGTCTGTTCTCCTTTTGCACTCCACAAGATTAAAAAAAGCTCTGTCCAAGTTCATTGTGCGTGTTGTATGACAGGTGTTTGCAGGGAAAGCCAAAATGACCTCATATGTGCTGGCACTTCCAATGAGCACTTACACCATGTCAGCTCCAGGTGATGTTGAGTTATATATTATGCCAAGGCACAGATGGACAGAGCACACCTGCAGTCTTTAAGGGGTTTGCTTCTTGAATATCTTAAGACAGCTTTGGTTCACTCCTCTCTGGTGTTCATGTCTAGGATAACATTCGGATCTTAAGCAAATGCCTATCAAACTATCTCTTCAGGCAGCAGCTGATGAGTGCCAATGTACATTAGCTTGTGAGATATTATATCTCAAACATCTACATATTCACTCCAGACCTGTGTTATATTATATTGCAGTAGTCCTTAGAGCCATGTAAAATGTCACCATATCACAGCAGTCTTTAGAGCCAGTAGTGCGTAGAGTCATTTTCCTGCATGACCTAACTGAAAGGCCAAGGTAAAACTTGATACTCAGAACTAATTAGTTAGCTTTTCACATTTTTACATTAATGGCAAGTTTGAAAAGGTCAAGGCAAGGTAGGATTTTAGGAAATAATTGTTTTAAATAGTCACTGGGTTATTGTGTTCCATTCGTGTAAGATGACTAGGCCAGAAACTAGCTTTTTACCTCATCTTCACATCAATATTTTTATCTGATTATCTTCTGATCAGTTGCTGTGTGTTATGTACACATTTAAAAACACTATGTTCCAATACAAATTTTTCTATCATTGTGAGGCTGTTTATAGGACTGTTTTGTTGATGTTCCAATCTGAATCAATGTCCCAGGAAGAGATTCAAATTCTCATTCTCTGTGTTGATGCTGTTCCCATTTCTGCTCCTGACAGAAAAGTATTTTAAGTCTTCAAATACTCAGTATTTACACCAGGATTTTGAAAGGATACTGTGATATACAGTTCCCTGCACAGCACATCACATTGATTTTGTCAGCTGTTACTTGTGAGGCCAGGCACGGCGCTGACTGCAGTATGTGAGCTCCATTTCAAAGAAACTTGAAGTTCCTTTGTACTCTTGGGTTTAAATGGATGAATTCTACCTTTGGTGCAGCCTGGTATGTCTTTGGGCATCCCCAGATCAAGTCTTTCAGTTCTGCACTAAATATGACACAGCCTGCTTTTCTCTTCAGGACTCCTCACCACAGTGTAGGGCAGAATAATTTACTTTGATGATTTTCTTGTAGGAAACTCCAAGTCAGTAAGACATAATACAGCAGGAACAAACCTATGAAAGTATAAATACATTAATCTTTAGCCAAATAACCTCTAGGCTCAAAATATAAGTAAATGATCCCCTGGTACTGCTGAAAGGAAGTCAATAGATAAGGGCCATTAAGAGGATCAATAACAGTGTATAGGGAAGAGAATGGTGTTAGTCATCACTTTGTTGAAAGTTCTTATGCTTCCCTCTAAGGCTTCTAAGAAACACCTATTTTGCTGGCATTGAAGGCCACACAGAAAATATCTGCCTTATGAAAGACTTTACAATAAGAAACCTGAAAGAACACTCCTCTCATCACTTGTCACAGGCAGGAAACACCTTAACTCCATAAAATTCTTAGGACAGGAGCATTTGTGCATTTCATCACATCTATCAGCAGTATACTTCTGTAGTCAGGGAAGCCTACCCTTGCCTCTAGTCTGTCACTATGTTCAATTTAACCTGCATGGGGTCACTTGAGCTCATTTCCTTGGTTTTCATCACCTTTCCTCACTTGATGAAACTAAAGTGAAGTGACAGATACATACACAGATACTAAACAGGATGACTGAGCTAGACCTCCAAAGGACTCAGACATTCTGACAATGTTCTTTTCATTTAGTCAGCTGCTTTGAAGATGCAGTCACCTGAGAAGAAGCCCTTGAATTTCACCATTCATATCCTAGGAGGTGGCACAGCCTTTGCTTTTATATAGCCCTAAGCAGGAACCCACACAAAGTGATACTACAGGAAACAATGTCACTCACAGCTTTCCCATAGTATCCACTAGACCTCACCCGTTTGCTGACTCCAGCTGTGGGTGGCAGTGGGCTTGGAAGGGGGATCTGGTTCCCGGACCTGCGACAACACTGCCTGGCAAGGACCTCTCTGAGTGGCCCAGAGCAGATGTGGCTCATGGGGAGTTCATGTCTCATTCTGAACTATGGGCTTCTCCCAACTCAGAACCTGTAAGGTGCAGGGGTTGCATCTAAAAGCCTTGTCACTCTTCATACTTGCTGTATAGAAAGTTTTCAGAAGAGCTTTTGGTCAAATTCTAGAAAATAAATCCTCTAATGGTACCAGCTACTTGAGGCAGCGAAGCATCACCACTGTGGTTATGCAGCTTCCTAAATTCCCCCAGATTGTGTCTGGGAGGAACTGTGCAGGTGCTTATTTGTCCCTAACAGTTACCTCCTCACCTACAATTAAAATCCACTTTTAGAAGTTTTCTATACAAAGGTAAATAAAGAACTAAAAAAATGGAATCACTCCCCTTACCTGTGCTTTAGGAAAGCTGTTCAGACCTTCCCTAAGTCTGTTCACCCCTGTGGGGGAGGTAAGCTGTGGGTGAGTTTGGCACACTCTTGGAGATTTCATAAGGTGGGAGACCAGAGAAGAAGTGCCATTTCTCATGTAGACCCAAGCAGGACCCAACACTTTGTTGCTGTAAATTGAGGTAGAGCCATTGATTTCAGTCAGTAGACAACAGACATGATGTCCAGTCCAGGACTCACAGCACTGAGCTGAAAAAGAGATGTAACAACATGAAGAAAGCAAGATGGGAAAAGAGGGAGAAAAATGCAATGCACAATCCTTCCCAATGTATTACACGTGCTTGCGCTGACTTCAGGGTCACTTAATGAAGCTTTGGCTGTGCAGGTCTTTGGCCCCAGCCATAGCTCTCTTTCAATATTAAGCACAATACAGAGCCCATTACACCACAGACTCTTGCATATGTATATAATTGTCCTAGGTTGAATAGACCTCCAACAGACATTAAAAAGCACTTGATAATTAAGGTGCATATGATGCTCCACAGCCCATGACCGCACAGTCACGCACTGCCCATTCTGCCAGCTATAAGTTTAGTTCCCAGCCCTGGCTTATGAGTCCCATGCCTCTACATTTTTCAGTATACTCCTCACATTAATTTTACAAGATCTCTGCATAGGTCTGAAAGCTGGCCTATGTAGAGTCACATTAATAGGGCCAACAGCACATGCAGCTCAATTTTTTAGTAGGCTCAAAAGTGTGTTTCTGTGTCTGTTTGCCCTCTTGCCCTCTTAATTCCTTAATTTGCTTCAATTAAATTAAGGAGTGAGACTTCCAGATTCCTGGCTCTGCAGTTTTAATTGCAGGACTTGGCTACACTGACTTCACCAGCTTGTTCTATCGTCTGCCATGAAGGTCTGCTTATCTGCACATGGATCCAGCCTGCAGCCTTAATACTTTGCTCCTTACCACTTTCATTTATATGATCTATAAAATCATACATGGGAATAAAAGTAAAAAATTTTTTTCAAAAAGTAAAAAAAAAAAGCCGCTGCTTCAAGTCCTTTGAAGTAGCTGAAATATATATTACAAGCAGCAAACGCTTTTTGCAGGAAGAAAAACCTAGAAACTTCAACAGACA
>NW_008666966.1:0-17356 GCF_000695815.1 Acanthisitta chloris | reverse complement strand
GAGTGTACAAAGAGTACCCATCTGAGCTGAATTTCATTTATTGGTGTGCTTTGTTTTTACTAAAGAGGAAAACGGGAACCTGAGAAAGAGTTAAGAATTTCCTCTTGTCTGATTACTGCTGACCTTCCATTAGTCACTGAAAATGAAATGGCATGTAATGGGATCTTGTGGTTTCCATGGCTCTAGAAAAGCCATTTTTATGAGGTTGCAGCTTGATGACTCTGATGAGTCACACCTCATGAAAAAAAAAAGGGCAGATTTGAGAACAGCCAGTTCCAGCAGTTGGGGCTGGTGGGGGGTGTGAACAGTCCCTATGGGTCTTCCTCATGGTGGAGCATTATCAAGGGCTGGGGAACAGGTCCACTCTGGTCTCAGAGGGCCAGCCCAGAGCTGCTGGGGATACTGCCATCTCACGTGCACTTGGTGTGGGGGAGCACAAGTGAAGCCATGTTCACAGAGAGGCTGAGGATTAACAGAGAGGCTGCTTCTCAGCACATGCTTGGATGTTTTGCAAGCAACAGTATCAGACAGCACAGGACCCACCATAAAATAATGTTTTTCTCTCTCTTACTGTGGCTTACTATGGCATCCACAGTAAATTATAGAATCATAGAATCATTTAGGGTAGAAAAGACAGTCTTTTAGATCATTAGATCATGGAGTCCAACTATTAACCCAGCACAGCCAAGTCCATTCCTAAACCATGTCCCTAAGCACCACATCTACACAGTCTTTTTTAAATACCTCCAGGGATGTGACTCAACCCCTTCCCTGGGCAGCCTGTTCCAATGTTTGACCCTTCACCAGTTTTGTTGCCCTTCCCTGGATACACTGCAGCACCTCACACCCAGAAAAACTAAAACACACAGAAGAAAATAGGGTAAAAAAGCAACAATCCCCCTGCTGCTACCAGTACCACCAAAATCATCGCAGTACCTCATGCTGCCTAAGTATTTTGGATAAGGTATGTACAAGCTATACTGAATGTACTGCACGTCAACAGATGGGATAACATTCACTTGTAGTTGCTCTGAGTTGAGTGTGTTATCCATACCTACCTGTAATATCTATTAAAAAGATGGACTTTTTTTTCAGGAGGAACTTAGTACAATAACGCTCCAAGAATGAATGTGAAAAAAAGCCTTGAACTATTTAACTACTATGGAAAATTTTAAATATCTTTATAGAAATCAGCCACTTGAATTCAAGCAATTTCTGCTGATGACTGGAACAGAACAAAAATCCCTCCAACTTCAAGAATAGCAATAAGGGAAATCTGAGGAGCAACAGGCTGGTCAACCTCACCTTAATCCCTAGGAAGCTCGTGGAGACAATTGTCCTGGAAAGCATTTCCAAACACATAAAGGATAAGAATGCGACTGGGAACAGTCAGCATGGATTTACAAAGGGGATATCTTACTTAATCAACCTAAGAGCTTTCTACAGTGTCATACACTTCCTCTGTGTGCTTAAATTCAGTTTGGCACTCCTTGCTCATCCACACATGCTTCCTGCCACTTTTGCTTGATTTTGTACACTTTGAGATGGTCCTTTCCTGAGCACCCATCACTCCTGGACTCTTCTCTGAGGCCATATTCCATAGGATTATTCTCTGAAGGGGTGCATTTTGCTCTCCTGAA
Organism: Acanthisitta chloris; assembly: GCF_000695815.1. Taxonomy (NCBI): domain Eukaryota; kingdom Metazoa; phylum Chordata; class Aves; order Passeriformes; family Acanthisittidae; genus Acanthisitta; species Acanthisitta chloris. The sequence goes on along the minus strand of NW_008666966.1, from coordinate 15,716 downwards.
ATCCAGGGCTGTGATCCTGCTTTTTGTCCTGCTCCCTCCTCTTTGGGTCTTCAACTCCACAGCCCCATGGTCACTGCAGCCAAGGGTGCCTCTCACCTTCAGGTCTCCAATCAGGTCTTCCTTTTCATAGTATCAGGTCCAGCAAAGAACCTTTCGATCACTTGTTTGTACAGCCTCATACCTTTGCTCAATACTGTTCTGCATCGGTGGATATCTCCCTGTAAACATTGCTTTGAGTCTGCAGCACTGACAGTGAAAGCTGTTCTTTGTAGGTACGAATGCCAGGAAAGCCACATGCTGCATCACTTTGTTTTCTGACTGTACCAGCAGAACTCTTAAAAATGAGATTTTTGGCACAAATAACCACAATTTCACTGACAGGATATTATATCATCACTGTTTAAAATGTGATGTTTAGTAAAAACTCTGCCTGATGTATCTTTATGATTATTCACATACACCAAAAAAAAAATCAAATAAAAGAGAAGTGCTAAGGGCCTGATTCAGAAAAGCACTGAATAATCCCTTTAAAGCTCTTTTTTATACCAATCTGAGTTTGGCAAAATATTAAAGTTAGCATGCTCAAGCCCTCTGCCTAATGTGAGGCTAATTCTCATAGAAGTTAAGATGAATGTTTTACAATCCTCATTCATCTCTACAGTGAGAGACTAAATGCTCTTTAAAATACCAGCTCTGCAGCACCATCAACAGAAAGCAATAATTTTGGCTGCCCAAACTGAAATAGCTAACAGAGCCTTTGTTTCCAAGGATGGGTGCTCAAAGCTCTTTGAACACAAGACACTTTTTAAAGGCGTCTGAACTGGAGTTCTAAAAACACAAAGGCAATGAAAACCACTAAAGAGCTACGAAAAGCAGTCTGTAACTTCAGTGTAGCCTGATTTTTAATGATTGAAAATTGGAATCCTAATGTTATATTAACACATGTTTTTACATTTTCCCTAGAAACAGATGGAATAATGTGGTTCGTGCTATGCCAACACCATGTTGTTACATACTCTTTTTTATAATTGCTCCAGGGCAAAAATATTGTATGCACAAAGGCAAGGGGTGGGGAAAGTTGGCAACTGCCTTGGATGTTCAGACTTGAGTCCTTTAACTCTCAGCCAGCTCTGTGCATCATTGAGAAATCCCCACAGCTTCATGAAGGGTAGGAAAATGGGATGCAGTGCTGGGTACTGGGTGAACTGCCTTCATGAAATCCTTGTCCTGTCAAGGGCAGTGGAGATACCCAAATAAAGAGGAGAAAGGGGAACATATACAAAATGAAGAAAACCAAGCTTCACAAATTAAAGCAGCAGAGAGAAATATGAGAAGAATGAGATTTAAAGGACATAATCTAACTGGGAATTAACATCATCTTTTCTTTAAATATGGTGAAAAAAACCCTAAATATTCCTTCCCTATCTTGCTCAGAAATTAATGCCACTTAGGACAAACAGCATGTGGAGCAGATAGGCATCTGTGTGTGTGTATACATATATAAATGAGTCTTGAATATGTGCTTCGAAAGCATGATCCAAAGCCACTGAATTAGATGGAACAATTCCCATTTGGCTTCGGTGGGTTTTGGATCAGGTCCTCAAACTCTGTAGATTCAGCTTTGAAAAAAGAAAGAGGCAATAAAATGCCAGATTAATTCTCATTCTGAAAAATCTGAGCTAATTTACCAGAGGGAGAAAAAAAAAGGAAGGGACACCAAAACCAAAACAACAAAAACCCCAGAACTTTTAATCTTCCAACCATGTAAATGCCTTCTAATTAACTATCATTGATTTCCCTTTGCTTATATTGGGAATTTTTATGTCCCAAAAGGAAGCAGTAAAAACATTTCCATGAGATCAACCATAAAGATCACTGGAAAGAAAATAAAGTTTTCTGTTTCATTACCTTTTCTGTGTGGTAATCAATGACAAAGAAAGAACAGTGCAGGTTCAATTAAGCAACTAAATAAAAAGGAATTAAAAGCCACAGGAGATCTTTATTTTACTTATGTTCAAGTAGGGTCCAACTCCAAGCCTCATTGACTGGTTTGTACCATATAATGCAGTTTAATTTCTGTGAACCAGTCTGTCAGCAATAGCTGATCATAATTAGGAAAATAGGGTTAGAGAAAACAGAGCTACTGAAAATAGCTTTTCCCAAGTGTAACCTTCCCTCCTCTCTGCTTCTCTCCAAATGGGATTATCCTGAGCTCTCAGCACATAGCAAAATAGAAATTAACTGTTTGGCAAAACAAAGGTCCTTCCTTTGAAACATAAGATACAACTCAGGAGAACACTGAATGCCCTGTCCCAAACCATCAAGTGCCTGAGCACATCCTCACCTTTAACCACATGCTTAGATCTTCCTACTAACTTCAGGTTTAGCATCTGCTGAAAAAAGCTCTCCGTGTCTTGCAGAACTGCAAGTTCATTCTAAGTGGTGAGAGATTCATTTAAAAAGGAAATACGATTTTTTTTTAGAACTTGAAAAAAATAGCCATGGGTTTGGTTTTAGGTTTCTTATTTTGAAGTCTGGGTTCTTATTTTAGGCAAATAACTCATGACTTCATTACAGACAGTTAGCTTCACATGGGCAAAAACAAGACTCCTGGAGACATACGCAGTATTAAATTTGTGCAGATAGCTGAATGGAAAATTTCAGACGAGCTGGCAACTACAGGATGCTTTGCCAGTGGAAAGCAGTTTTGTGTGGATCTTGGATTCACAAACACATGTACACCAGTGCATACACACATGCAAAAATCAACACAAGAATATCAGGGCTTCTACTACAGTAGCTTCTACAATAGCAGAAGTCTTAAAGACCCCAATGAAGCCACTGTTTCATCCACAACCTTTACACCTGCTGGCTGGGATTCATCACCTCCAACCTCTGCAGTCTCATGGTCACTTGTCCCAGGCTACATCAGCCACATGTGTGGGTGACAGGGTGGCACCTAGAGGAGGAGGTGGACTGTCTCTCTGGCACCGCATGACATAGCCAAGGAGTCAAAACACTTTTCAATCTCCTCAGTCTGGTCTTGAACCCACAGTACACCTGTTCAGCTTCAGCAGCAACTTCTAGCATCACTGTTCACCCACGGTTCACTATCCCCCTCTAGAGCAGGGACCCCAGGACTCTGCCCCCCTGCAGCCAGCCCTCCTTGCCACCCTCTACAGCCACCAGCTGAAGAAGAGCCAACAACAAGAAAGCACCAGCACACCTGGTATGGCAGCTGACACTCCACCAAGCACTCCACCTGACCACATGGAGAAAAAGACAGAGTGACCCATCACATTTCATGAGCAATAAGTATAACCATACATCTCACCAAAAGCTGTACCTCCAAGGGCATGAGTTGAAAAAAAATCACTCTCAGAAATCTGTTTGCAAAAAGATAACTCAGTATTGCTCATAAATCAAGCCACTCCATTTCACTGCCAAAATATTCAACAAATTTCTTTTTTGGGCTGCTCATTTTTCATTCCTTCAGGCTACGTTTAACCAAGTAATCTCCTCATAAATCCCAGCTCCTGCTGCCATTCGCAATGCAGTGGATCTTGTTTAGAAATTCTTAGAATCATTGCATTCCTCCTGCATGACAACCCTTCAACCTCTTCCCTTTCGAAAGGAGCAAAATGGAAATCGCTCCTTCTCCAAGTTTATCAGAAGGGCAGCCAAGCACTGATGTTATACAGTAAGATCTTGAACTGGGAACTAGGCAGCTATTTTAATCAGTGGGCTTATTTCACGTTTGTCAAGGACAGTATATTTAGAACTGGACAAGCTGTTTCTCCACTGCACCCCTGCTCTAAAAAAAATGACCCAAGCACAGCGTTTCTCAGATGTACTCTTATGCACTTTGGCAAACCCCCATGAGCGAGACTTCAGATAACACACCAGCTATCAACAGGGCCAGGATTTAAAAACTGTAAATAAATGTCCTTGCAATGTAGAGCTGGAGCCATCATAGCTGTTTAAACAATCATAGCTGTTTAATCAATCATAGCTATTTAATCATATCTTCTAGGCACCATCAGAATATTTCAGTGAATCACTCGGGTCAAGGCACCAGAATAAAACAAGCTCTTTTGTCACTGCTTACCCACCCAGAGTAAAGCATATGTGAAAGTGATGTAAGTGATGATCTCTGAGCGACTGACAGTGAACAGGGCAGGAAAGCTCTCCTGTGGCAGCAAGACAGAGTGTGGCCAGAAAGAAGGAAGACCTTCTTTCAGATACCTCTTCCAAGTCACGCCACCATGCAGTAGTGCAGCAGGCTGCCAACCTTTTCAGCAGAACACAGCCCCCTCTTTGGGCATCAAAACAAGCAGAAGGATTTTGGAAAGAGCTTGCCTCCAAACTAGCTGTTCTTACCATGATGCAAAGGTGAGAACAACTGGGTGGGGACCCGCCTTTGCTTAAAAATAAGGGTTTTGTTTAGTTGATAGAATAGGAATGGAACAGATGTGAAAACAGGATGCTTAGTGAGTGTTGGCAGCATAAAGGGTCTGCAGTGTCTGCAGAGATGACTGGGGTTTGTCCAGTTCTATCTAGGGCGGTAAGAAGTCATTCCATGCCTCACTGCTTAGCTAGAAACACTAAAAAAAAAAAAAAGTGGATTTAGCCACCAGAAACAAACTGCTGCTACATCATTTAATTGCAAGCAGTATTCTTTCTTTTTAATCAGCCATTTGTATAACAAAGGGATTCAAGGATGAAGGCATTACTGTTCAGTATGTTCCACCCATCTGAGATACTAGAAATGTCACTCATCAATCTCACCCAGCCAGCCGTACACTGGAGAAGGACTTCTCAGCATGCCTTTAAAAGAGTAGTAAGGAAATGCTGAAGCACAATGAAATCTGGACCAGTCACCACAAAGCAGGAGTCTACAAGGACTTCGGTTTACTTCCTACTTTTCCGCTCTTCTACTTTTATATGGGAAGAAGAAAATAACTTAGGAGTTTGTGTCTCATATGTGCCAGTGAACTAACTGCTTAGTAGGGCTGAAATGAAGACCTGTTCATTCACCACACAGCCACCACAGCCCAGGGACTGCTCCAGCCTCATCCATCGCAGCCCTTCAGAGTGCCCCACACTACCTGCTGCACAGGGAGCACTGTGGGGGGATCATTGCAGGTAACCACCTGACAGAAAAAGCAGGACCATTAAAACAAACAAACAACCCAAACCCCCCCCAACCCCATGCCTCCTGCCCTTGTCACAAGCCACCAAACACTCTTTAAGAGCTCATAACAAATCCCAGGGGAAAATGCTTTTATGACCGTCACAAGCTCATATTCCTCCTGTGTGCTGAGGGCAAGAAAAACCCACTTACCACCATGAGGAGAGGAGGAAATCCCATCCTGATCCAACTACCAGTGTCATTGGGAACATGACAATCTGACAGGCTGGTAAAACCACCTGCCTTGCCTTTCCCTGTGCAGTCTCATTCCCAGCCCTCTCTCGAGGGGGAGAACTGTTATTGCCCCTTGTCATCCCTTTGCTTCACCTGCTGTAGCACAAGCTTCAGCCTTGGACTGCCCCTGGGGCCCCGGCTCTGGCCCCTTGGAGGGTTTCAATGCAAACCTGCACTTCTGCTTCTGGTTTAATATTCTGCTCCCTGTACTTTTGCTACACATCAGCTCCATTCCTCCCATGTGCTTCTCACTTTACAGCTCTGTCTTTCCTTTATCTTCTTGCCATACCTTATCTTGCTTTTTGCCTTCTTTGCCTACGTGGATTGCAGTTCTGTAGTCACAGGAGTCACCCTTCACTGCTGTGTCCTTTCCATATGGAAGTGCAACACAGAGTAACATCTACACGTCAGTGATACATTTCACTGCAGCTGCAAACTACAGTTTCAAGATTAAGAGCTGGGGTCCTAACTGCTTCTTCCAGCACCCATCCAACCTGAACCTGTTTTAAAAATAGTATTTCATTGGCAAGAGGTATAATGCAAGTTAGCAAAATACCATTTCTTCTATTAATGCCTGCAGAGTTATAACATTCTTGCCATAATCTGCCTGCAGATGTACCGTAGGTATTGAGAAAGAACTCAGAGACTCAAAGGAATCAGGAAATGACCATTTTCTGGGGTACAGAGTCAGCTTGTTTTGTACAAACCGTCTGGCTTACTAAGACAGTCTTGTCTTAGACTTGCCAGCCAAGCGATAAGAGCTACTGCTGTATGTCTGGAAAATATTTATGATAAAAATTATGGTTGCAAAAAGAATAGCAAGTAAGTAGCTGATCCAGCTGGCATGCAAATTGGGCATAATGTTTATCAGCACAAATATGTTCATCAGCTCTACCACGTAGTCCTTCTAGACAACAGTAGGTACTCACGGATCTTCATGACCATTAAGCAGTTGGGTTTCCTGCAATCCTGATAATAAATATTATTCCTGTTTTAAGTAAAACAGGAGAGGGTGTTTAACCATCTACCACATTGTTAGACACAGTGGCATCAGGGTTCTTGCCCTGGCACACTCTGAGATTGGAAGTGAGGCACTTGAGGCTTTTGACTTCAACTGATACTTCATCAAACAGTGCACCACCTTGGGAGTTCATCAAGCCCCTGGGGGCACTGGGTAGAAGAATGTTTAGCAAAATCAGCACTGTCAGGAAAGAGAGCAACTGGGCATCAGTATAAAGGCACATCTTTGACAGCCCTCCTCTGCCTGAGAAAACTGCAGCAGCAAGTTGCATTGCAAAAGGGACCTCCCCAGAGCAGTGGCAATGCCTGCCTGCTCTGAGTGGGCATTATGCAGGCCAAATAGGCTGGGGGGAATTGGTGTGGACAGAAAGGCCCTGAGATAGGGAGGTTTTGCATGGACATGGCATGAAAACTGCTGAAACTGCTCTTCCGTGCACAGCAAGAGAATGAGCAGGGAGGTCCACCTCTGCTCAGAGGTGCTCAGAGAGTAAAACTGGGTTAAATGCAAGGCAGTGCCAGTTGAAGCTGCTGGCTCCATGTGTCCTGCAGTCATGTCTGTGCCACCAGGGACCCCTGGCATGGCCTGGATCTCCTCAGAGTTCCCTTTCTGGGGCATGTCCTCATCTGCCCATGAGCACTGCTGAGCTCCCACTGCTCCTCGGTCTCTTGCCTTTACACAATCACCTGTTTTCACAAATCTCAAGGAACTGAGTTTTTTTCTCTTGTCTTAAGAGTGCCCAGAAGAGAGACTGACAGAGCATAACCAGGCACACTTATGTTTCCATGGGAAATGAGGCTAGTAACAGCCTGGTAAGGACCCATAATCTTCTACATGTTTTGAAGAAAATAATGAATCTAGGAATTGCTGTACTAAAGCACACCTTAATGTTGCTGAGGGAGGGGAAACGAGCTCCCAGCCATCTCCCACATTACTATGGAAAGGTTGAAGGCAACATTTAGTGAGATCTAAACCAATCAGGATCCGATTTAGTATCTGTCCTTTAGTATCTGAATGTCCTGACACCCACTCTGTCAGCAAAGTCCAGCACAGTATGCATGCTCCCTCACTAGCCCAGTAGATCCCAGTCACATCAATTTTTCACTGTAGGCTTTTCCAGCCCTGTGACAATCCTACATTAGACTGTTTCAAAAGGACCAGATAACTATGAGTCATGTCACCAAAAAAGTACAATTTGGCTCTAAATCCATAAATTCTGTGCTCAGTTCCTTGATGGGCAAGGTATGCTAGTGTGACCCAGTTCCTTGTACTCACTTCTTTTCCCATAATATAACAGAGAGAAAACTTCCCTGTTCACCTGATTTCATACAAACATGACTTTGTCTCAACACAGCTTGGCCAGCTTTGGGATCCAAGACCAGCTTTGTGCCCACCCTGCTCAGGCTTTCTAGAAATGACTTTGTTCCAGTGTGGGTCACTCAGACTGTGGGATGACTGGAAAGTTCAGTGTTTATTAGTTTTCATTTTCAGTGCTGAGCATATTTTCAGTGTTGACTCACAGAGCGATTTTTAAAGGAATAATTGCTTCCAGATGTCATGCATATTTTGCTCTGAAGGAATACTACAATCTTTGTTAAGGTTACAGAGCTAAAAGGACTGTTTTTCCCTATCTGAGTGGTCTCTTGAGAGGATTTGGGAAGACTATGTGTCCCATGAGGATGCTGAAAATGCAGGTAAGGGCTAGACCCAAGGCCTCTGAAACACACACTTGGTTGTATGACACACTTGGTAAAGCCAAAATGCTGAGTGTGCATCTGTGATATAATTTTTGGGTTGCTCTGCAGTGAGAACATTGTACTGGGGTGTTGCAGCAAGGCCCAGTCAAAACCAGCCATTCCTAAAAGACTTAGATCTCCAATTTTACAGGAGCATCCTCAGACTAGATGCAAACTCTTCTGATGATGCCAAGTCCTCTTTGACTTAGTATGCAAAGGCTGGAAAAGATGAAAGTGCTGAAAAAAGAGGTACAAGGGGAAAATAAAATTCTGCCACTAGGAATGTGCTCAGTCTTGACTGGTTTTAGTTGCAGCACTTCTTTAGTCAGCCTGTTTCTGGGCTTCTTCTCTCACTCTTAAAATACATACACACATATCAGAGTAAGGTGTAGAATTTATACAGTATCAGTCAAAGATCAGGTCAGAGCACAGAAGAAATACAGTGTTTTCCATTATGGGAATCAATACTTACATTATCCAAACTTTGAGCAAATGCTCTAAATTACTCCTGAGCAGCTTCAAAGTTGCATGTTTGGGTATTGTTCTTACAAGAGCTGTGCTCTAGCACACCAGGTATTACCTAGTGAAGGCTCCTGAATCTGTTAATTTAAATTTCCTGTTCCAGAAGGCATTATTTTCATAAACATAATTGCTTGTTGAAAGACAGATGGGAAGAGATCACCTGCTCCAGATCACAATGAGAGAGTGTGTTTTGGACACAGGTAGGCCAGCTAAAACACTCATACCAACATGAAAATGACTGACAAAGATAGAATAGTTGCAGTTTGTTGTCTGTGAAGCCCTGAAGGTTTGCTTATTTGCAAGGAAACTTTGCATGACACCCAACTAGGGTTGCAAGTTGCTGGAAAATGCTGAGAGCTGCAAGTGAGATGTGGCCGATTTGGAGTAAAAAAAGTAAGTTTATAAGTTGACAACAGAAAGCTTTGTTAAGATTTAAATGCACCGTTTCAACCTTTCTGCAATGGAATGAACCATTTTCTATTTTGAAAATATTTTTTAATTCCATGAAATACAGTAATACCCACTATGCATCATTTGATTAGCAAGATGTGTGATTTTTTTTCTGGGGCTTTTTTCCATCTTGTATTAAGAAAAAAATCCAAAATTGCAAACAAAATCCCCAGAAAATGAAAAATTAAATGATCTCATTGCTCTACAACTAAGAGTGGGTGGTGTAGAAAACTGTCCTAATAACACAGGACAAGACTGACAGCACTAAAAAAAGGGCTAGGGAAAAAAATACAGCTAGAAATAAACGGTCCTCTGCATCACAGCACTCCATAATAGGTAGGAAAATATGTTCCTTTTCCTACAGAAATAGATTATACAGAACATCACAATTTTGTGTACAACACCTACTTCAAAATGGCCTAAGAAGCTGTAATACCTAAAATAAGAAAATGATCAAATGTCCATGTTCAGCAAAACTCAAAATTTCATTCTAATGCTATAGCATGTCAACAGTTAGTAAGGACATGCCAAAATATACTGACAAATGCAAGGAAACATGAGTTTAACTCCAAGGCTTAATGAGTAAGTCATTAAGACCTCCAGGAGAATTTAAGTCTATGTTTAAGAGTTTTCTTGAATAGGGACAACTAATTTTAGTCAAAGGCATGCAAAGCTGAAGCACTGCAAAACTTATAGTAATGGTGGGAACATGCTCTAGCCACCGAATCTGCACCTCTAAATGCACTCAATATTTTTCCCTCTGAGTAGTAAACAACTAAAATATTAACAGAGTTTGAGACATGATATGTTAAGAATTCAACCAAGTGATTGTATCAAAGAATTATTGCAGGTGGTGGTAGGGCCACCTGTTACCACAATCTGCCTCGTGTGCTCCTTCACATTTTCCTATTTTCAGCTATCTATATCTTTGTCAAGATATAGACTTTTTTTAATAATACGTCTGATGCAATTAGATATTTCTTCCCAATCAAAGAAGACCTCTCCATCATTACCACAAAAAGATTGTGAAATATAACTGCCCTTGTTGAAGCTGTCCACAATTTCACCCATTTTGTTGAAATGTCCTATTGCCTCCAAAATATTAAAGCCTCAGAGTGGGATTTGGCACAGACTACCACAGCAAGGAATGCCCTTTCTGGCATTGCCACAAACATTATTCCAAACCTGATCAGCCCATGGTGAAAGGCAATCACAATTCATGCAGGACCAAGAGCCCCTTGTCTCAAGGCGCAGGACTAAATCTTCTCGCATGCAGCGGCACACTGCACAGCTCTTTGCTGTGCACAGCATAGCCACAGGCTTTGTTGCAATGCACTATACAAGGGATTGAATTTACACAGGCCATAATTTAATCTTGTTATTTTCATTCTGATACTCCTGAGGGCTTGTGTGCTTCAAGTTCTTTAAATTAAGTTAGGACGTGGTATGAAGGACATCAAGCCACCCATGAAGCCTTCACATGAAAAATATTTAATAATATGTATTTAAAAACCACCATGCCACTAAAATGTTCCTCTAAATATTTTCATTTTAACTAAAAGCAATATAAAATAAGTGCAAGAAGTAACCCACAAAGAGAAAAAATTAGTTTTCTTTTCCTTAACAGCCAAAGGGGCTGCACGTCAGGACAGCCCTTGCTGACCATGGCTCATGCTTGCGTAACAGGCACTTGCTGCACATTAGAAATGCTTCCACAGGTCCCATAAACACAAGCAGTGCCAGGAGAAACTATGTTGTGGCTCAGTACTGGGGATACACGTCGCTTTTGCACATTTTAAATAATACTCAGTACTTTTTATTTATAGCTGCACTAACAGGTGTTACTGCAGCATCTGGTAGAGGTACCATGTAAAGACCCAGTTCAAATTCACGGTTAGGCTCCTTTTAAAAGTCTTCACTTTAAAGCAGAACTAAGTCTTGACAGTGCCCAAATCTTGCAACATGACTAATTTTAAGTGGCAGAAATCCTATGAGATCTGATATTTTGCAAGATTTCCCATCCACATGCCTTCCAGCCTGAGAAGCAATTCAGAACCACAGCTATGGGCACGCTTCCAAGCTTCAGAGATACGACGTGGACTAATCTCTATTTTAATCCCCCCTCCTTTTCTTCTGCTGGGTATTACAAAACACAAGTTTCTGGCTTTGAAGCTTCTGACTTTATCACTCTAAGTTTGGAGCTGATAAACCTCTTGGCTCAGTTGAGAATTAAATGCTCAATGACCTTACCTGGCAATTAGCTTTCCCTGCTCTTCTGACTTGCATGAAGAAGCCATTCCCTGCCCACCCTGCATGGATCAGCAGTGCTGTCAGATGGTGAAAAGCAGAGATCACTGTCCTTCAGGGCTGATGTCCCTCTGGAATCTCCCTCTCTTCAGCTGTGACTTCCAGGCTCCTCTTGTCACTGCATCAGAACATCACAGAAATTCTCTAAACCTGCATTTGCTAAGGTGGAAGGAGTGGTTTGAGCACTGCAAGACCACCAGGCCAAAGCATTGACATCATCAACATTCAGACACCTGTTTAAATGAACAAGACTGAGTTCTGTACACTGATATTCCATATTCCAGCTCAAGACTGATGGAACATCTCTAAGTATCCTTTGATATAGTATAATAGCAGCCTGTTTGGACTGAGTTAGTTTGCAATGGAGATCAGACCTTTCTTACATAATGAAGGACACAATGGGGCTTCAAAAATCTGTTGTAGCCTCCAAGTTTTTCTGCAACACAGTAGATGAAGTTGTGGAGGAGCATAACAGTCCCAAGAATGTGTCAGTGATTCAGTGCACCATGCTCTGAGCAAACATGCCCTGGGGGATGCTGCATGCCTGTGGTCTGACAACATCTCCACCCAAGAAGCGCTGCCACGATGGTCATTTCCCTGAGGACATGGCAAATGACACTTTCTGCAAGTCTTTTTTGGATTCCCCTCTGGGCAAGGACAGCTCCTTCTAGCACGTCTCTGTACAACAGAGGTTTCTGAGCCCAAAAGGAGCCTTGCTTTGGCTTCCCTGATTTATTCAGCAGCCCCCTGGACACATAGGGCAGGGAGAGAAGCTTGCTTTTCCTGACACCATTCAGCTGCCAAACCCAGTATCCCCTTCACATTGCTCCTGCAATCCTGCCTGGCCCCAAGGCCATGGAGCACAGGCCTAGTGGGGTTCAACCTGCCTCAGATCACTCCCCTGAGCAACACCCACTACGGTGAAAGGTGGTGGGAGCAACTGGGGCAGGGGTGGTAAACAAATCTGTGACCCTGTAGGAGAAGGCTATGCCATCAGGAACATGGAATAGAGCATTTCAGTGGAAGGGGACCTACAATGTCCATCTAGGGCGACTGCCTGACCAAACTGTCTGACATACAAACTGTTAAACAGAAAACTTATTTCTGATGTTTCCTCACTTTTAAGTCTCAGAACTAAACATACTCAAACTGTAAGTTTACTTATGTTATTTATTAGATTATTTGCAAACTTTCTTGCTGCTGAAGGATTAACATGATGTCCTTATATCCTGATGCTTATGAATAATTAAGGACACAGCAGAACTCTTCACTAAGAATGACTGCAGCATTTTCCAGAACTGACTTCTAACCCTTGTCCAGGACAGCTGCACAAGTTAATAATAAAGCAAAAAATTATGCTGATCTATATTTCACAACTTGCCAGCTGCCTGGAAGGGCAGAGGCGTGCATGGTCCTGGCAAGGAGGGCACAGTCTCAGTGCCAGCTTGCCTGGAGAATCCAGCTCTGCTTGGTGCCAGTGCCTGCAGCAGTGTCTCAGGAAGGACCGTTTCCCAGCCCAGCCAAAAGGACACGGGGACTTACCAGTCTGGCCACTAGGAGCAGGTGGGTGGTGCAATGGGGAGGCTCCTGCACCACAAGTTTGGAGCCTGTGAGGAAGTCACAGCATAGCTGAGATGCAGGTGCTGATCGCTTTGGTCACCTCAGCCCTTCTTGTTCATTACAGGTCTGCACCTTCCCCTCCCTGTAGGTGATAGCGAGAGGTAACCACAGGCACTGAGGTGCTGCTGGTGGGCAGCAGTTCCAATAAGCTGACTTATCAAAAAAACCCAGGAAGGGTCAGTAGTGAGACCCCCCCGTGTCAAAAACACCTAATGGTACAGCCACTCACACTATTTCTTCTCTTTGCTTTGTCATATGTCTTGTAGATCAATCCATCACCTCCATCTGCTTGAAACCAAATGTGCCAAGTATATATGAATAATATTAGGAAGTTGCTTGGGTTTTTTCCCCCTAGAGCAACTTGAACAGCTGGAGGTTACATTTCTTTAGAACACTGACAAACCATTACCAGGCACAACATAAAACAGTTGGCTGCACACACAGCCCAGCAGTGTTTTGCTGGGCTGATACAGCAAAATCAAGGAACTTGTGCCTTGCACCCAGCTGCAAATGCCACCGATTTTATGGCAACTGTCACACTAGAAGAGCTGATCCTTCCAGACAGTGGAAGTACACAATTAGGTCACATTAAACATTGAGAAAATACCACAGCAGTTCCACATGACAACTACAAGTGAATGACACTGGAAAACAGCTCCTAGCTGGCAAAAGCCCTTGCAGCATCAGTACGTATTTTCTGCTAAGAGTTTACAGATGACGTCTGCGGGTGCAGAGCATGAGCAATCACCCAAGCAAAGGGAATCATAACATTTCCTCACGAGGCAGAGAAGCGAGACAATCAAGCACCATAGACAGATTTATTCCCCCCGGGAAGTCGCCACTACCTCTGCCTTCACAGAACGGGAGGGACTGGGTACCATACTCCTTCAGGAAGGTTTCTTTAGGGGTCAGAATGAACAAGCTGAAGCAATGATACTCATGGCTGAGGCTTCAGTCTTGGGTAGGCTTTTTATTTCTGTGTACAGTACCAGGCATAGTGACTGGAGCTCCTAGCCCTACCACAGCAGAAGTGTTTGTAGCATCTTTAGCATTGCACCCATATACTACAAAGGCTGCCCTTGCTCGGAGGTGGACTAACAAGAAAAGCACAGCCCACTCTGCTTACAGAAAACCTTTTGCATCCTGTCAGCATCACCTAATTACGCTCAGTTGAGTCCAGTCTTGCAAAGCTGAAAGGAAAGATCGTTGTCATTTTGGCTATCAGCTTTGTCACACATAACAGACACTCTGTTGCACAGCATTTAGTGCTCACCACAAATTGCATGGAAAGACTTCTATGCCATTGCCATACCAAAGGTAATTATTTAAAACATTAATAAAAATGCTTGCGCAGGACCTCAAAAAGAGGACAATGCTGCATGGGGAGAGAACACACCACAAAATACAAACTTCAACATGTTAGAAGCGTCAGTCTCTGTATTTTACTCCCATGCACCTTGAAGTTACTTGTGGAGTCTATTGATTACAAAAACATGTTTAATTTTGCCTGTGATCAAACACATGCCCATGTTGCAGCAGCAAGCAGCACACCTCACAGAAATGTCACACAGTTTTGGGGATGGTGAGTGGGCAGCACAGCTTTCTCAGCACATGAATTAACACCTCAATTCTTTAAAAGTTTCCATTTTTCCATTTTTTCACCAGGCTTTTTCAGTAGAAACATCTAGTTGTCACGATCAGCATTCCTGTTGCAGTATCTCCTCTGTGTGCACCCTCACAGAGCAAACCCATGACTCAGTCCCAAACACAAAAGCAGAACTATTCTTCACACTTTTAGGTCAGCAACTGAAAAGCGCCCTGAAAAATGCCAAGAGCAGCATCTCACCCCCAAAACAGCTGTCAGAAAGGTGCAGGCACAGGTGTGTGCAGGAAACACTGTTCTGAGGTTTTGCTGCTGCTGCGATGCCCATGTCCAGGGTCTAAAAGCAAAGTCATGCACCAGCACACACTAATAACGAAGTTGACCACTTAGAGGAAACAACAAACCTCCAAAGTATTTTGAACTGGGGAAACTTACTCTAGGCTCCAGCCCAGAACAAAGATGGCCAAGTTATGACACCCTTATAAATCAAATTTGGTATGTTCTGTCATGGCACAAGATCTCAATGTCACACTTCGCAGAATGGTTAAGATTGGAAAGGGACCACTGGAGAACATCTAGTCCTTGTTCAAGCAGGGTCCCCCGAAGCATGTTACTGAGGATTGTGTCCAAACAGCTTTTGAATATCCCTAGTGAGGGAGGCTCCACAACCTCTCTGGTCAACTGCACACTAAAGAAGTTCTTCCTCATGTTCGGGTGGAGCTTCCTGTGCATTGTTTTCTGCCCATTGCCTTTTGTCCTATTGCTTGGCACTACCAAGAAGAATCATAGAATCAACCAGGTTGGAAGAGACCTCAAGGATCATCACTACTGTGGTCACCAGACCATGGCACTAAGTCCCCCATCCAGTCTCAGCTTGAAAACCTCCAGGGATGGGGAATCCACCTCCTCCCTGGGCAGCACATTCCAATGCCTAATCACTCTGTAAAAAATCTCTTCCTAACATCCAACCTAAACGTCCCCTGACAGAGCTTGAGTCTGTGCCCTGTCATCCTCCTGCTAGTTGCCTGGGAGAAG
>NW_008666965.1:77316-97163 GCF_000695815.1 Acanthisitta chloris | reverse complement strand
CTCAAGCTCTGCCAGGGGTGGTTTAGGGTGGATATTAAGAAAAGATTTTTATGGAAAGAGTAATCAGGCATTGGAATGGGCTGCCCAGGGAGGTGGTGGATTCACCATTCCTGGAGGTTTTCAAGATGAGACTGGATGTGGCACTTAGTGCCATGGCCTAGTAACAAAAGTAGGGTTGGTCTCAATGATCTTTGGGGTCTCCTCCAACCTGATTGATTCTATGATTCTATGATGTCATTGCTCTGCTGTCTTGTGAAGACAAGTAAGGCATCATTCTCAATCTTCTTTTATCATTCTCAATCTTCTTTTCTTAGAACAAAGCCTTTCACTCTGTCTACTTTTAAAAGCTTCAGTGAATCAGGCCTTTTTATCTGAATAATAAAAGGGCTTTTTTCAGGTTTATTTTATTAGTAGCATTGTTCCTACAGAGTTGTAAGCAATGCCATTTGATGTATGGCATCAATCCATGTCTATTTCTGTATTAACAATTGTATATAGTAGTCTTTTCCTTTTTACAAGACGACACTAATGAAACCAGCACTTTCTGATCCCATTCCTCTTCACCCCCATAATTGACCTCTGATGCTGTTATTTCCCTCCATGCAGGTCTAATGGGAATGGACAAATCTCTCTGATTACTTTTGGAGGGCCAGGAGGGATGCTTACAATGGGAGTCTCATGCTAAAATGTAGTCACTATGAAGCAGAGAATGGTGAATTCTGCTCAGGCACACCATGCACCACGCAATGCCTGATGCGACTTGCTCCAATCTGATTTTGAAAGCTTTGGGGAGACGACTAATGATGCAGTAACACAACACGGAATGCAGAAAAGAGAAAATGATGATGTTTGTAGTTTCACCTCGAACAATGTGAATGCCACCTTTACTGAGGTTATCAGAGCACTCATGGTGTAATTTGACTGAGGTATGAGAAAAAAAAAGGCCTGGAAGGCACCTGCTGACCTCCTCAGTTTAAGACTCCAGTCTCTTCAGGATGACAGAAAGTTTCAGCCATTGAGTTTGTGTTCCTTCTTTGGATAATGCAAATGGGGTTTCCTTCTCTGGTCTACTGCCTACACATCAGCATCAAAACAACTGAAAAGCTTTATTTGGTTTATCAGAGCAATGCAGTCTCATTTCTAGTATTACTGACCTTTGCTCCATCACCTGTGGACTCTTCTGGTATGTTCATCTTGTCTATTCTCATCACACCTTTATTCTGTAAATCTAAAAGACAATTCACTGCTTTGTTAAATGGAATAGGACAGCAGGGGGAAATATCATTGTACACAAAAATAACAGTATGCATCTAGACTGCACAGCAGTTCTTCACAAATTACTCTCACTTCAAATGTAAGCCAGAAGTACCAGATCATTAAAAGGAAAGCAGTTGACAGATTACGTTCCCTAATAAGCTTCATATTGCAAAACAGAGGGGAAAGCACTTTTTAAAAACTGTTCCTAATTCATGTTTTATTACAAATTAATGATGCAAACAGGAAAACAGAAACTCCACTACTTCTTTGCATTAGAATTCTTCCAACAATGAGCCGTCAGTTAGAATTTTGTGTTTCCTTCCACTCATGCTTTGGTTAAATTTATGATTTTTATGGGTTTTATTTTGATTTAAATTATGGTTTCTTGTTGTTTAGGGTGGTTTAGAAAGAGTTGTGAAAGCTTGGTGAAATTTATTTGGCAAAGCAAGACTGTCTTTACAGAAAAACTAGCAAGGTTTGCCAAGCTCATGAGCCCAAGGGTTGTATCATTTAAATCTTTCTCTCATGCTCAATGAAAAAATAGAAAAGCCCTTAGAAATTACTTCTTTGGCACTCAGCACTAGGCTCCATTTAATTGTTCTTCCCTTTGGCATTGCTGCTGCTCACAAGGAACCGAAAAAATCTTTCACAATTTCCTTTAAGGTTCTATTCATATTCTTCCTCACTTCATTCCTACTGTTCTAGTCCTTCTCTTCAACTGTTCTCATCTTAGTATATGCATAGAAACCACCCTTTTCTTCCAGCACAGCACTAGCCACAAAGCAGAGATTTGGTGGCAGTTGTTGACTTTTTAGCTTGGAAGGTCTGTTGAATCTTTTCAAACCTTAATGACTATGTGATTCTCATGCTTGCAAGGATGACAGCTTTTACTGCCTATAAATGTTTCCTCTATAGAATGTGTGTATCTATGTTTCTCTATGACTGTGCATTTTTGAGCCACCATTGTGAAACTGCAGGCAAAACCAGCAGAAAACTATGGGTTTTAAGGATGCCAGTTTGCTGGAGTTCACTAGTCAACTGTTATTTGTAGATTTATTCAAGACAGAAGATTTGTTAGATTAGTTACATTTTCTTTGATATTCAAAATTGTAGCATAGCAGCATTTCTGTCTCAGGATGATTTAAGATCTACCTATAGTATTTAACTACTCTCTGCATGCCATTTTTCCTTTAGACTCAGAAGACATGTTCTCATCTGTTGACTAAGTATTTAACTTGAAGTGTTTCATCAAAGACTAGACTAGTCAGGGTTCACAGCCATGAAAGAAAAGGTAGAGCCTGATAGAATGGCATTGATTCTCTGTCCTTTCCAAAGATAGCTGACAAATTAAAAACAATAAAGTATAAGTTGAGACACATGACGTTTCATTTCTGGTTAGCTAGAAAGAGCAATACATGAGCCACAGGCAGGTCCATCAATCTCATCTGGCCAGAGATGAAACTCCATGTAAAACAAAACCTTATCTAGTTTTTGTGTTCTTTTGCCTCTCCATAAAGCTCATCATTACAATACAAATGAGAAAACGAAAAAGGAAATTTTAGAAGTGTTCAAAAGTATGTGTGTTTAATTAAAAAAAACCAAACCCCAAACCAAATGCACAAATAAATATTACACAGGGGGGAAAAAAAACAAAACAAAAAATAAAACTAAATGAAACAAAAACTAAAACTAAAAGATTGGGGGTTTGGCACATATGACAATCTAATAACAAATTTATTCTGGAGTCCTTCTTTCTTTTGAATATCACATCTGTAGCCACAGTTGTTTTGAAGTATGAGGATAGTACAGAAAAGAGAGCATGAATGTAACCAAGAGCAACCTTAGTAATTCCTACTTTTTGGGTAAGCCAGAGTCCTGTTCAGCCATGGTGTCAGCTGGAAGTGTCTCAGAGCACCTATATCTTCAGTTCCTTCTTATGGCATGGAGCATCACTGCCACACTCTGTGAGGCAGGGAAACAGAGGCACACCTGTTCAAAGTTCACTGGCCATAACAATGTCTTACTGACTTCAGACTCTAGTCGCCCAGCCCAGCACCACAGCAGGTACTGAAAGCAGACTAGTAACTGTATAATCAAGTCATGTCCGTGTCCTTCTGGTGGCTTACGGAATCAGAGAAGAGGTCTGTGTGGGGTTTCATTGAAGAATTCAGATCTGCTCTTTGCTTAGTAGGTCATTTAGTTTATTGTGGTGGATAAATGGTAGATATGTGATGCAAGACGCTTTTTCTTCTCATCTTGAGATGTGAGCATGCCTCTGGGAGGAGAGAAGGCTATCAGTTAGCCAGCCTGTCAGGAGTAAAGGAGAAGAAATACCAGATATGGATACAAAAAGAAAAAAAAGAAAAAAATCATTTCATCTTCATGACTTAAAGCTTTAGAAAAGCTGACCCTGTGGTATGTGTACACCGATGCAGATATTCCCTAAGAACTAGAAGGAAGAGTGTTGCCCTGGTCTTCTGTCAGACAGCATTACAACTCAGCCTGAGGTTTTAAAACCTATGGACAACAGATATCATTTAAGCACTAACTTCGAAGTTAAACTTCTGAACTTGCCCAGCTTGTGTTAGGAATTAATCTAATACAAAGCCTAAGGCTGTAAGAACAAGCAAGTACACTGTTTCTATTTCTCTCTCACCATCAAGAAGAGTTTAGCCTCATAATCTTATTTAAAGTGTTGCCTATGACGATACATGTGCTTAACAGGATCACCACACTGTAGATTCCAAATCAAATAGCTTCAGATTCCAAAACAATTTACTGCAGTGTTTGTCTTTCTTGACTAATAGTGTATCCTCTTCAAATTCAAGACATGATCAGGCAAATCGAAAGCACTACCAGAAAAAAGAAGAAACATTCTCTAAAAGCAATGTATTTACATGCAATTTCCACAGTAGTTCTTAAAAAAATAAGCACCACAACTTCATAAGCAGTAAATGAAAAAAATCAAGGCAGGGAAATCCAGTTTGTAAAGACCTAATTAAGATGGTCAGTAGGATTGTTTGGCTCACCTCTGGGATTTTTGAGTGCTAACCCCATTTATAAAAAAGCCCACAGTGGATATGAAATAATGGAGAAGAAGAAATGGTTTATTAGTAGAATGATTTTTGTGGGGTTTTATTCTAAAACCTCCTTTATCTGTTCAATGATAGAACCCAGTAAGACATGTCCAAAGGAGGTTTACTGTATATTTAGTATCTCTGTATGTCCTTGATAGAGGATTTGTCACCAACTATGCTCAGTAAATGGCCTTGGGTGTGCCTTGGCTTTTAGGCAGGGTTATTCCTCTTTGTTATGTTCCACTCTTCTATACTAATAGACCTTACTCATGATTTTTGTATATTTTAAGTGATCCTTCTGTAAGTTTCACTTCCAGTAAATTTTCAACATGGACTAAAAAAATCAGAAAAACTGATTCCTTTTCTTCATAGTAGGAAGACTTACCATTTCATAGAAATGGTGGCAGGTTATCCTGGGTGATGGAAAAGATTAAGCATTTCCTGCAATAAATCCAAGCATGTTTAGTAGTTATATCTTGCTTATATATACATATGTTACATGGCACTTTAAAAGCTTCTAAAGAATTTAAAATACAGAATGCAAGCAATGAGTTTGAAATCTATTGCAGGAATGTCTTTAAGTCCTTCAGGGTACTATTACCTTAGAACATGTAGAACACGCTTAATGTACACAAGCTGGGCAGAAGTACAAAACTTGCCAAAGATGCACCCTTAGGCATGTAGCTCCAAAAACAGTTGACACATAGAAGCAAGTATAAAAACAGCCAGTTTGCAGCAGACCTTGTTAACTACATGCAAAGATTTCAAAAGCTACTGTGTACAAATAACAACCCTATGATTAGATGACTTGAAAATGCTCTTTAAAAAAGGTTTAGATATTTACAAAAACAAATCTGGAGGAATTACTCCACCAAAGATGCCTAATTGATATTTCAGGAGGCTTAAAATGGTAGTTCCCTTTCCATTCATCTCAGGAAAGCCAGTGATATACACTTATGTCAATGTCAGTACTGCTAGCTTCAAACTTTCAAAATTCATGAGTCAGCACAAAAGAAGTTTTATCATTGACCTAAAAATCATTAGGTTAAATAAAGGTGAGTGACTCATCCATCCTTTTCCATCTCTCCCTCTGTAAACTGTCTTGTTTGTTTTCAGGAACTCTTTTCCTAACTCTAGAGACCAGAAAGTTGTGCACACTATAAATGAAAACTAAGAAGTTTCTTGGCATGCCATTAAGCTTCAGGTACAGGAATCAGGGAAAGACACTATATGCAGTAGTCTTTGTGATTACAACAATTGCTATTTTGATTTTGATATGAGAAGAGACAGAAAGTCTCAAGAATGTGAGGGTTCAGTATGACATCATGAATAAAGGCCCCTTGACAGGTACCAACACTAATTTTTCCCTTTTAAAAAGAGTGTCAGAATACTACCTGAAATGTATAAAGTCCTTCTGAAGTCAAAGAGGTATTTTTGCACTTATACTGACATTAATATCATCTGCAGTTACTCTTGCTTTTTTTTCAGCTTTGATGTAAAAAGAGGGAATTATGGTGGACTTTGTGAATATTCCTCAGTCTTTTTGGTTTTTTTCCTATCCACTGTTTCATGAGCATATTCAAGAAGAGTTAGTGAATTCAGTTCAGCCTAGACACATCAGAAATTGTGACTGTAATAATTAGCCGGATGCTACAAGACCTAAAAGCCCAAGGAGTCAACTCTCTTCAATATTAAAAAGATTTCTAAACATCTGGAATGAGATATATTGGAGGAGCATTTGAGAAAATGTGCCCTACCATGAGTTAAGGAAATGTTTCTATCTTTTATCCTGATGATTTAAAAAAGTAAAATGAAATTGCAGAGGGAGCACCTCGGGCTGTTATTCTTGCTGCTTTTTATTATTTGCCTATAGGCAGTAGTATATGCCTTCATCAAGTGGACTTGGTGTTCAGGAGCTTTCATCCATCATAGACCTGCTGATGTTCCAAGCTCATTTTGTGTCAGCAGACACAGATAAGGTTAAGGTCCTCAATGTCCCCTCTGCCTTGGATTTTGTCAACATTTCCCAGGCCTTTGCTTCCAGGAAAGCTGTAGAAAAATTTCCAGTAAAGGAACAAAATTGAACCAGGTGCCCCTTGAATAATCTTTATGGGACACACTGAGGGTGCTGAGAGTTCTGGTTATTGACATTATGAGACTGTTCTCAACAATTTTTTTAAGACTCTGTAGGTGTCCCAATGAACAAAGGCAGATGTTCTCCCCATATTCATAAAAAGGTTGAAAATATAATTAAGGGAACTTCTGGCCAGTCAACCTCACCTCAAGCCCTGAAAAAATCATCTAGTAAGTCCTCTTGGAAGCCAATTCTGGATTCATGAAGTAGAAGAAGGCAACTGGGAATATCTAGCAGGAACTGAAGATCAACCATGCCTGGCAAACCTCATTACTGTCTTCTATGATTAAATTACTAGATATGTGAATTAATGGAAGGCACTGGATATTGGATACTTTGGTTTTAGCACAACATTAGACAGTATATAAGTGCGGAAATTATGGTCTAGATGGGTGAACTACCAGACAGTTGGATTGTCAGGCTTGAAGGAGAGCAGTTTGGGGTTGGTACTGTACTTGCAGGCTGGTTACAGGTGGAGTACCAGAGGGGTCTATGTTGGGACTACTTCAGTTCAATATCTTTATTCATGACTTGGAGGAGGAGATCAAGTTTTCAGATGACACAAAACTGGGGGAATGCAATCAATGTGCTCAAGGGCAGAGCTGTCTTTCAGAGGGACCTAGACAGGCTGGAAGGATAGGTCAATAAGGAACTCACAAAGGAGAAATGCAAGGTCTGGCACCTTGAACAGTCTGGGCTGGGGAAGCAGGAAGCAGGTCTGCAAAACAGGGTCTGGAGATGCTGATGGACAGTGAGCTAAAGAGGAGCCAGTAATGTTCCCTAACAGCAAGGCAGGCTTTCAGCATCCTGGGCTGTGCTAATCAGAGGATAGCAAGGGTATCATTGAAAGTGAATATTTACTTGACACTTGTTAGACCATATCAGAACACTGTATCCAGGTTTGAGTACAAGAAATTTATTAAGTGGAGTAACAAAACAGGTGGTTCAGTGAGACACTGTGAAATCTCCCCCGTCAGAGGTTTATCAGGACTGGACAGGAGACAATGCTAAGCAACCCAGGGTGACGTCACAGCTGACCCTGCTTTGAGTAGAAGATTGGAATCTCTGGCTCTTTGAGGTCCCTTCCAACCATAAAGATTTTACGGTTGCTGCTAAATTTATTTTCTGACCACCATTAAACAAGTCTTTTTTGCAAGCACTTGCCTAGGTCAGTGGCAATGCATACCAGTGATATAGACAGGAACAAGTGTTCGTAGTAATTCTTTACCCAAACTATCAGATAGGAATTAAAATTTTATGGGAAAAAGCAAATTTTAAATTGTTACTTTTGCCTTCCTCTGGGTCCACAAAATTCTCCCCTCCAGAAAGTTTCCTGTCAAAAATGTGTGTTGGTTTGTTTCTGAGTAATTCTTGTCATCATTAAAACATGTTTCTTTTGCTCTACATGCCTTTTCAATTAATCTTTAGCCATGCATGGACATTTCCTGGGGTTTTGTTTGTTCATTTGTGGGTTTTTCAATGCAACTTTCATGGATTTTATGAGTCAAATAGTAACCCAAATATTAATATTGGATACATATAAAAATATTGGATGCCTGGGGCTTTTTTTTTAGAAAAAATTTAAAGCAGTATATAAACTACCCACTTATAGTTTTAAAGTAACAATAAAATATATCACATATATCACATATAAAAATATATCACATTAATCTCTTATAGTAAATATTAATAAAGAAATAGAAATTGGTTTATGCATTTCATATATATGAATTATATACACATATATGCACACATTATATTCATATACATACTACTACTCCCCATAGAAGCTGATATTGACTTAAAACTGGTTGTTTTCTTGTTTAGCTGGAGAACAAGTGACAAAACTACAGACTATATATCAAACAAAATTTAAAACTAGGGAACTGTTGAAATTTTGATGTGACAGAATTCACACAATTCATGTCAAGATGACAGTATTTTGATCCTTGGGTAAAGAATGGTTTTGTATTAGCCACGCAAATATAAATATTTTGTCCAAACTTAAAATAAAACCTTTATGTGTCTCAAAGCAAGTTAACTTTACCAGCTTTATGAACACTAAAAGTATTTTTTGTTTGCTAGTGAACTGTTAATTACACATATTTGCTGAAGAAACATTTGTTTCAGTCTGTAACTTGTTTTATGTCTTCATTGTTCCAAGAGATTGGAATATGGTTTATTTTCTGTATTGCAAGGAAGTGATACAACACTAAAAATTGTGTAAATTAGAAGAGGGAGCCAAAGTGTCACCAAAATACCTTTTTTTCCCTTTTCCTCTTCTGTTACTATGATAGGTTTGTGTTCGTGTGCTTATTTGCACAAACAAAAGTGTTTTGTTATTTCTTCCTCTGTTCTTTGTTGGCATGTCATTTGAGCTATAACAAGACCATCACTTTGAAAAATCAACTGCAGAAGGATTACTTTGAGCTCAAACTATAACTCCAGTTCCTAGTTTTAGTAACAGAAAAAGGAAATTTCCAGTATGTGAAGACTGATGTTTCTACATGACAGGCAGAATCCTGTCTGTTCCTGTTAAACAAAAAAATGATCATAGAAGTAATTCAGACTCAAGAAGAAGCATTTATAAACAATGGTCAAAGGAGCTCATAAACAAGGTCAGATTTGAGACTATGATGGATGGGAGGAAAAGCCAAAGTGAAAACTGATATTCTCTTTTTTCCAGAAAAATACAGTAGCAGCAAAGGAAGTGTGCCAAGGTGGACAAAGGAATGGAGTCTAACACCTAGTTCACCCAAATGTCCAGAAAAATTCAATTGGGATCATTTTCAGGATTTGTGTTGATGTGCCATCTGGTACAGGAAATATTGAAAAAGGAGGAAAAGAGCCATGAAAACACAAAAAAAGTCTTCCTGACACAATAATATAAGTACAAACTCAATGCTACCAGAAGTTGTTCACTTTTAGATTTCATGAGGCCAATTCCTGCTTCCAGAAAGTTTCCCTTACACCTAAGATATCTGACCTGAATCAAGGGCAAGTGACTTTGTTCACATGTGGAAACTAGAGGAACAACATCTACAGCAACATCAGCAAGAAATTTAACTGCACATTCAAAGAACAAGTTAAATCCTTAATAGTGAAATTCATGAAGTGGCAACTTAGAGATGCAGATCAATCAAAGGCAGGATTGATGCAAGGACAGATATAGATTCCTCCATCTTCATTCACTGGGCACTATGTATATACTGCATTTTGCTGCAATTGTTTCTAAGCCCAGGACCCTTATGATTCATTGGCAGAAGATACACTGTGTCAGCTGTAATGGAGTCTTTCTCTGCTGGTAGAATCAGCATCATGTTTCTCCTAGCAGAAATCTCTCCTTACATATCCGACAGGTTATTCAGCAACTATATTCTTTAAAAAAAATTACAAATCAGGTTTCTTTTTCTGAGACAGACATGCTCTATTTTCGGTAATATATAAGAGCATTATTAGAATGTAAAGAAGTTCTTTCAAATTAGCAGTGACTCAAAATTCCTATGGGTAAATTGATCATTCACTGATTTTTAATGAGTTGTCTGGAAGGCCAAGTGTGTTTCTTATCACTGGCAGTACAGCTGAAGGAAGTTAAGAGGAATCCAGGACAGCTTTCTAAAACTGAATATAGCAAACAAACCTGGGTTATTTGTTTAACCCTGTAACTCAGAACAGCAAGCAGGCAGGTGTGAGACTAAATAAGATTAACAGACTGCAGCTTCAGTTAACCTAATGAATGCAGCGTTGGTGGGAGGTGGAGAGGCAGGGAAAACTGTGCAGCAGTCAAATGCACTTCACTGTTGTGCGCTAGGTATACAGACACTTCAGATGACAAGGTAGAGGTAGTTGTTCTCTATCAGGGCCCTCTTTTAGCGATACATAGTTTGTGAAGGAATGGCTGCTGAAAAGAGGAACAGGGACAAATATGCAAAGAAGTATTCATTGTATTTGTCCTCTCTGACTTCTTCTGTTGCATTATATGGGATACACCACCAGTGTCCATATCTTCATATAGCAAAACCAGAAGCGCTGTCAATGTTAACGAACCGCTTACTGTGAGCATCACAGGTAGCTGTAAGGAGTATATATTTTGGCTCATGATTCAATCTAACCTCATTTTCATGGTGCCAAGAAAATATTCTATGAAAATTTAATGAGTTATAATGAGGAAGTAAAACTTATGAAGCATGAATATGGGATAGTTTTTTGTAACATTGATATTTTCTTTCCTACAGTAAATAAATAGCTATTCATTTGAACGTGTCAGAGATAACTAACAGGAGACATTTATTTAAGCACCTTCTCATTTTGCACATGTGCAAAGTGATGATGATTGGTATTTAGTATTTATGAGTCTAGGGATTTCTCACTGTGTTAACGTAGTTGTAGTTCTCATAAATTTGTATCTGTAGCACTTAGAACATTTGTATGTTTTGGTGAACACAGTTGTAATGTAATATAGAAGGCAGTGTAGTCCCACCATTGCATCCTTGAATGAGTGCCATGATTCTTGTGTGGCCTTCAGCAAACTAGTTCCTCTTCCTCTATTGTTGGTGGTCTCTGCTTTCCCAGTGGTCCCTTCAAGATGGGTGTCACACCTCAGCTCTGTATTTCTTAATTGTTCTGAGAATACCCTCAGTGGTCTTACACATCTCTTTAGAGCAGCGGGTCAAAAGCAATGTGTCTCTTTTTTTATACCCTGTCCAACTTTTACTTTAGACACAGCACTTGACAGGACAGGATAATTGGGAAATAGGATATAACTACTGTCCAAAGATTAGAGTTTGAGACTTCTAGTTTTAGTTCAGATCTGGACATTATCTTGGTGATTTACATATAGATATCTATTTCCACTTCTCAAGGACTCGCAAAAGCTATATGCCTGCTACTTGGCTGTCCTGTAAAGATATACATACAAAAAATGAAGCTATATGAAGGCTGTTCTCTTTTTGCTTTTAAGCAGTGTATGTCACTCTGAAAGCAGAATGAGAGGAGGGGAGAATTTAAGTTTGCTTTTATTTTCACATAAAGTCAATTCCATGAATGTTGTCCTTGTAGTCTCCCAAGAGTGTCCCTAGGGGTTCAGATTCCTCTTTAAAGGAGGCTAATGCTGCTGAGGAACTTTGACATTGCTGATAAATGATGCTACATAAGGGTGAATCATTGATTTATTGCCTGCAGTGTTAGATTGAAATTTGTAAGAATGGAGTATCTATGGACTTTTACACACTTTTATTTGTAGCCATAGTTTTCTGATGGTCATTTCTGCTAAAAGAGAAAAGCTGATGATGTGAAGGGAATAGGAATAGATAATATAACTTGGAAATTCTTAAGTATTGAGGCCTGGGAAGTGGTGAGACATCATCAGTCACTTGACCTTCAAGTGAGCAATGGAGGTGTTTATCATATAAAATAAAAGCTCTTTGGGAGACTTCCAGCAGGGAGATGAGTGGGTCAATTTACTGCTTGGCTCCTGTCTGTCTCTGCTACATTTCTTTATTTTCCACAGATCCTAGACAGGTGCAGACAGAGAGAAGAGTCTCTCTCTTGTCTGAACTTGCACATCTAATTCTGTGCTAACCCATTAGATCTGAATTCTGCCTTGGTGATAGCCATTTTATAATCCCTCAATCAAAAGTGAGACAAATCCCCACAATAATCATATAGTTATTTCCACTGAGCCAAGAAGTGATATTGCCATCATTTATCTTTGAGGTTATGAGACTCATTTAGAAACTCTATGTTTTTCCACTTTTCTCTCTCTTTATATTTTTATTCACATTTGGTGCATGAAGAGAGGTAGAAGGACGTTTTTAAAAAAAAACAAACAGGTAGTTTGTAAGCTATTTCAATCTCGTCTGGTTATTATAAATATTTCCTCACAAAATTGTTTTTTATTTTTAAAGTATGAAAGATGATCAAAACATTGCAAGTGTTTCTGAAACTGTACTGCTTACAAACAACATTGTGTAATCCACATATTATGGTTTACACAACTCATGTCAATGTTTGCAAGACATTCACTGTGATTTATTCGAAAACATTGACTTAAATCCTGAAGACACCTCCAATATTTTTCAAAATTAATACATTCTTGTAGTGTAACTCCATCTGGCAAATAAGTACCATGGAGCTGCTTGCTCACTATCTCCCTGTGAGGAGGAGAATCAACCAGTGGGTTGAGATAAGAACAGTTTAATAATTGAAACTAAGCAAAAAATAACAATAATACTAACACTATTAGTTATAATAATAGCAATAATAATAATAATTGTAATGAAAAGGAGCAAGAGCAAAGAATTAATCCCATGAGAAAACAAGTGATGCAGGACGCAAACTGCTGATCAAAGCCCAGCCTGTTCCCCAGTAGCAATTGGCAGCTCCAAGCCAAGTTTCCCCAGTTCATATACTGGGCACAACACTCTATGGTATGGAATATCCCTTTGACCAGTTCAGGTCACCTGTCTTGGCCATGTTACTTCCCAGGTTCTTGTGTAGCTCCTCACTGATGGAGCATGGGAAACTGAAAAGTCCTGGACTTAGGCTAAGTCCTACTTAGCAGCAACTTAAACATTGTTTTATCATCAATATTCTCATACTAAATCCAAAACGCAGCACTGTACCAGCTATGAAGGAGCTCTATACCATCTGACATTTAGGACATGCATTAAGGAATTTTACCAGCCACAAGCAATATACAAACAGAAATACAGATCAGATCCATCAAATCAGTTATCATTCATACACTCCTAATAACAGTCTTGATAATATGATAATATGAATGTTTTCAAGTTTGTTCTTTTTTTGGAAGTAGATTCTTCTAATTTTAACTTGTTTTTTCAATACAAGTGTCTTTAGCAACGAGATTTTTTTGAAAGAGCTAAAAGCATTTCTGTGCTTTTAAGAGAAATATTAGGAAAAGATTTTTTTGAGAATATATTCTCCAAGAGTGGAACATGAGAAGCATAGGATCCTGAATAAACTTTCATTACTATAAAACTAAGTGAATATACCTTACTTTAAACCAAGTAGAAGTATAGAACTGAAAATGAGTAATGCTTGTCCTCACAAATTAATTCCTCACCTGACCTCTAAGATACATCAGTGTACATTCTGAGTTCATAAACCCTTTTCCCATGGTCTTTGGTATGGTGTCAATTGAGGTAGTTTACAATGTCATGCACCTTATAGTCATATCTGTCCAGAAAGAGGTATCCTTGCCATCTAGGATGCTGGGAAGTGTCTTCTCCTCCCATAAAACATAGACTTCCCAACAAACTAACTACAGGAGTAAGAATTTCTCAGGCCCATTATTATATCAATGCACATGCAGAATTAAGATTTTTTTCTGGGGAAAGAGCAGAATGAAGATAAAGGAAGCTAAAGCATGTAATAAAAATAAAATTGCATTATCTACTGATTACTCTTACTTTTTCTTGATGGACCATCACACCAGATGTTAACCAATCCTACAAAAATATCCCTGGTTTCCAACTAAGATTATGTATCCCTGATTTCATGCCATACTTTATAAAAGAACTGATTAAACCTGAGTAAAGCACTGCATTTCAGTTGCAGCTCTCCAATGTTGGGTATCTGATCTTACCTACTGAGCAATACACAGCTTGTCTAGCCTAAAAGCTCTGTAGTGTGTTTTATACACTTCCAGATACCAGGCAAACTTAACAAGTATTTTGTGGTTGCCTTACAGCACAAAGGAAGGACAATACTTGCCTACTCAGAAGTTTTGCCAATGCTTTTCTAAATACCTTACATTATCAGATCATGGTAGATGCAAACTCAATTCAAAAGGAGGACCTGCTACCACATAATGGGCCAGCAAAGTTTTGGCAGAGTTCTTGCATTTCTGACTTAAATACTAGGTAGAGATAAAGGCTTTGGCGTTCAACTGAGCATGCACATGGATTCTCTCGATCAGGAATGAGCTGTATCTGTTGTTCTTCGATATCTCTTATGGGCAACATGTACCAGCCTGCTCTGTTGCAGGACCACAAAGAATCTAATGCCTTGTGGGGAATGCCAGTGTCCCTGCTGCTCTGCAGAAACACACATATGTTGTCTACCACGGGCTCCAGTGTGCCAGCCTGGACCAGTTAGAGATACAGCTCTGACTGGACTGCCAAATTCCCAGAAATCACAGAGGAAAGCAATGAACTGGTACCAATAATGTGGGCAGAATGAAACCCCATGACTCTAAGAAAAAGCTATGTTCAAATCTAGTTTATAATTTATCTTTGCTTATTTCCATGTGATATGAAAGGCAAGAAGGTGGTATCCAGATATTTTTAATAGATAATTAAGGAAATGGCATAAGTGCACCAGAACCCGATATGCTGTCCAGCAAATTGCCTTACTACTCATTATTTTTGCATCTTTTGTTTTGTTATCTTCTTCCACACAGTGCTGGAACATTTATTTCCACTGAGAAATGTAATTTTACTGTAATCAAAATAATATACTTGCCCATTTTGATGCTCAATGCAATTGGAAAGAAAGTCTAAAACTTTATTATTTCCTTGATTCATTTGAATAAAGTCAAAAGACATTATTTTAATGAAGTGGAAATGTGCTTTCTGATTTGTGGTTTGATTTGAATATTGTAGGAAAATGTGTCGCTTAAGTACCTATGCTGAATTAAGTGTTAAGTGCATTACCATTTCTTACATAAGGAAATAGAGAGTCGCTTGAAAGACTTGACAGAACGATTTTCTATTGTTTAAGGCACTCAAAATCAAAATGCTTCACAAAGTCATGTTGATGTCACCAAGAGTTCTTTTCAGCAAAAATTGCAATGATGTTGTAATGTTTCATTTTCACATTTTTGCATTGAGGCATTTGACATTCTTCATTTAGAAATCATGCATCTGATTATTATTATTTTTGTATCCTTAATAATACAGTAGAATTTTTTAAACTGTGTTAAAAATAAAGCATCCAAAGTGAGTGAACATTTTGGTTAGTTATGAGCTTTTTCAGGTTCTGTTCAGAATAAAAAACCCACTCATATTTACATCGTTTCTGATATATTTTTACCCTGTTCTGTTCCATTTTCTGTCTCACTGAATAAAAATAACTGATATTATAGAAATGAAAATAATTAACCATTGTTAAATTAAGCATTTCAATTAAAATAAACATCCCATTTCACTTTTTAGAAAGCCTTTCTTTTTGCAGGAATATTTTTATGTTGAGTTTTGGGGGTGGCTTTTTTTCTGTGATCATAGCCTCTTCTTTAGTTTATATGTCCAAATTTTCTGTGAAAAGGGGATACAATTTTCTGACCAGCATAGTAACTGCTGGTAGAATACAGATAAGTGCTTTACAGGTACATAAAAATAGCATTTTTCATTTGTTACCGTTTTATTGTTTTGTCCCAAATTACATGTTGCCATGTCAACACGCTGTCAGGTCCAATGGCTACAACTGGGTGCAGCTTAACACACAGCACAAGAGGACAAGGTGTAGAAGAAGCGATTAAAATCTGTGCTATTCTGTTTTAAGGCAGCTACCCACTCACTGTTATTTCTGGTAACAAATGTCAGAAGTGCTTACCGCCCAGCTGGTACAGAGATTGGTGGGTGCTCCTTATTCTCTGTGACTGAGACTAATTTGGGTTCATCGTCTCTTTTCAGAGTCCTCCTTTCATTGCAGAGGGGCAACACAAAATCCCTGCACTGAATGGGTGCCTCCTGCTCCAGAGTGCAGGTGATGGGAGCCCAGCTGCGCTGGGGGAGTTGCCCATGCCCCCTCCCATGAGGAAGTCTGCTGGATATACACAAAGCATCTTGTGAGTGATTTGGGAAGAAATCTTTCTGGAGTAACTTTAAACATTACTTGCCTTCCTTCATTTTATATAGAAAGCTCATGCTTCCTCAGATGCCTTTCCTTGCACAGAAAAATAAGCAAACTTGCTTTGCAACTTAACACAACCTAACCTCTTAAAGTCATAAATTTCCTGCATTCTGTGATCTGGCCTGCAATATTTTCCATGGTTTGTCTTGCCTCCAGGATACATTTAAATAATTGCCTAGTCAATCAGAGCAACCTGTTCTAATCTTGTTTCAGTATTATTCTGGCCCCTATAATTCATTCAAAAGAAAACAGCTCCCTCATCCCTAGTTCCTAGGAAACCTTTTCTGGTAATTCATATTGACAGCAGTGAGTTGTGACATTTATCGGTGAGGTGAAGCTGACCAGCTGCAGGGCTCCTGACTGATTTACTCAGCCAACAAGCTGCTCATGATTCCAGCCAACTATTGACTTTTCTTTCCCTTCCCTCCCCTCTAGTCGGAGAGAAAATATGGAGGCATTCTTTATTGCTACATTTTTATTTTTACCAGTCATACCAAAAGCAAAAAAAAAGGACCACTGACTATATCTTCCCTTTAAAATTTATTTTCTTAATGTAAGACAATCGCAAATAAAATTCAAAGAAAGAAAATCAGCATTGAATTTAAACTAGTTAGAATATAAAATAAATTATCAGATTTTATCTAACATTATTGGAATCACTTACTTCAACAGCAATGAGCTTCAGTCTTGTAAACAACCTGCCTGCAATCAAATGACCTTTGTGATGAAAAAACTCTAGCAATTCAAACTTAGCTCATTTTCATTCTTCAAGACCAGAAGCATAAACCTTGCTTCAAGTATTCTTGGGGTTTGTGTATTTTTAAATCCAAGATACAGATCAAAGTCAAGGATAGAAAACTTTCTGTATTTCTCTGATTTCTCCCCACACCAAAATGAAAAATGTCGTTTAGGTCAGGGATTGTCATTAATGCCTTTTCAATTTTAGTAGCAGTAAATAATCCTGAATCCATTTAAATAGTAGTTGTCCCAGCCCCATTTTCAAGAAATAGAAATCATTATTTCTCTAGAGCAATTTTAATTTCTGTATCTTTCTTTACATCTGCATCCTCAAGCATATGTAAAGAACAATTAAACATTTTATCATGACTATCAAACTGGAATTTTTCATGTAGTTCTTGAAAAAGGTTTATGAAATTAATATAGTTTTGTCTGTTAAGGTTAATAACCCTTTTTCCTCAGGTGTCATATCCAAGCATCTCAAAATTTTCCATTCACTATTGTAGCACGAGTTTATTTCTTTTGCATATACTCTAACAAATCTGAGGTTATTTCAGAGCAGGCTGAATCCCACTGTGTTGCAAACTGATAGTAGGGGTTGACTTCAAAGTTAAATGCCAAATAATAAGTAAAAGTATTAGGCCATACTGTTCAGAGATAAGATCATAGTTAACGTTAGCACAGTCTAGCAGATGTAATCCACATTCTGCAGAATCAGTAGACGATGTTGCTAATACTGCAGTTGAGCTCCCTATTTCCCTCAGACTCTCCACGCCTGAGACAAAGGAGTGCCAGCAGAGAAACAAGCACTTCCCAGAAGGACTGTGAATAAGAAACTAAGAAGTCTCTCACTTTTTGAGTCCCTTCTTTCTGGATTAATGTGCCTGAACAATCAAACTTAAGGAAAGCATGAGTATGTCTAGAACTGACATTTTCAAGCACCAGTGAATTACTGAATCATTCTTTTTTGGCACTGATACATTACATCCATAATTGTTCTGCTTGAGGAGGTGACATTTCCAGAAATGGCAGTTCAGCATGGCAAAGGACACAACACTGCTGGGAAGATAAGTCAAAGGTGACAAGACCATGCAGCTGGCAAAGAACAGGCACTCTTCGGTACATTGGCACTAGATGTAACTGGGTTCAAGTATTGGAGCCTTGATGGAGAGTCAAGTCAACCAACATCACTAATGCTCTCACCTGATTTCTGAGATACACATTGCCTGAGATAAATACAAAGGCCATTAATGAAGCCTTTAAATCTACCGTAAGGCATCTGGAGTTACAGTTGAGAAGAGCACAAAGGACAGTATGGGAAGGCAGGTGAGGAAAAGGGGAGGGCAAAATGGCTTGGCATAAACCAGACAGAAGGGGGCTTCTGATGAGTCAGAAAAATAAATTGTCAGCATTATCGTAAGAACTGTGGGACAGATAAAATGCCCACTGGCACAGGCGTTCACACTTTGTCATTACTGCAGTTAAGAATATAATTTACTGAAACTTGAAAGTTTATGCTAAAGCTAGTAAACTAGTTGTTGCAGAATGGATTACCAAACTCAAAGTAACTCAAAGTAACCCCAAACGTGTGTATTTCCAGAGATGGACTTGGGAAAAGAGTCCATTTTTAATCCGTGCTTGGAGCAGGTCCTTCAACAAGAAAATATATTAAGCTTCCTGTCTGAAGCGTTGTGGCTTCTTCAAACATAGCTGTGAAAAACTCCTTTTGTCATTCCTCCCCAGTGCATTATGTTGTGACAAGGCAGTCATGTTACATAACGTGATGTGGCTGATGCCAGATAGCATGTGAAAGATTTGATCTCTTTCTCTTTTAGTACAAGTATCCTGAGCTGCAAGTGTCTGGACTTTGGAGGGTCTTTAGTTTCTCTTTAAACAGAAGGAAAAAAAGGATCAGTGTTTGAAAGTCCTTAATTAGAGCTGCCCTTATAAATATGGCTCATATTTGAGTACGTCTATTAGCTGAAAAGTATTTTCACCTTAGAAATATGCATATTGTTACTGGCTGCCTCTTTCCATTGTCTCATCAAGCGCAGATTTTTATTAGGGCCTATAAAATAGGCTTTGAGAAACTTAAGAATACAATCCTGTATGGCTCGTGGCATCACATGCTGAGGTACATACTGCATTGTCAGTGACCCATTGGCTTGACTCAGTTACTTTTCAGTGTTGAGAGCAGCAGGCAAGAAGGAGGAAGGAAGGCACTGAGAAGTCACTAGGAGAGGGTGGGCACCACAGGGATGTAGGAGTCTGAAAAGCAGGAATTCTTTCCCCCTCCTATGATGTATTTTTGAAACTGTTGCTGTTTTGGATCCCCTGAATACAGTGTATTGACAGAGATGCATCTTTTCAGAACTACACTGTGGAATTATTTCATCTGCCAGAAATTAAACCACCACAATTTAATCCAAAAATGGTGTAATCCGACCGCTCTTAATAGAGTTATCCCAGGGATAGCACTGGTCCATCAGCATAATTGCTGTGGGTTAAGTGGCCTCAGAAACCAGGTTGACTGGAGATTTACTGCCTAACAAACACTGTTTTGCAAATAAGAGTTTAAAAAATAAAACAGACTAGTCTTTCAATTAAAGACTCTCAATGGATAAACTCAACCCCACTGTTTTCCTGAAAAGTAAATCTTCATTGTATTTTACTGATCTGGCTGAAACTGTTTTCATACTCATGGATCAGCAGAGGCAGTTCAGAGCATGCTGTATAAGGAAAAGGAAAATAGTGTAAATTAAAAAATA
>NW_008666965.1:57610-77274 GCF_000695815.1 Acanthisitta chloris | reverse complement strand
ATAAATATATAAACAATGTTTATTTGATTAATGAGATTGTACAGTACAGTGATAATATTCCTCCTGAAACTTAACCAACCAGAATCCAAACAATGGCAGTGTCTTTGATTACATCTTGATACCACCAGTGAGACACATTTTTAGTCACAAATTTCAACACAAACAAATAGCAAACACAGCTTTTAAAATATCCTCATGAGAGGGAAAGTTAGATAACCCCAAGCATTCAACTTAATGTCAAATATATCAGCATGTCAACCCCATAACAGGATTATTTCTAAAATGAGATACTGGGAATTGACTAGTTGATAGATATGTGCTTTCATTAATACACTTTTCATAATTCTAGAAAGTGAGATAAGTTTTACTTTTTCTCTCACCAAAACCCATGAGGTAGTCTTAAAGAGGATATTAAAACCAAAAAATACATCGTTGTAAGAAGATTAGGATTTTTTTCCAGACCAGTCTAGAATTTCTACTAGATGTGTGTTCTGCTCCTGATGAAACTCAGGAGTTCATGAACAAGACTACTAAGAAACACCATGGTCTACATTTCCAAGTGTTTCAGTGAGACAATGGTTATAAATTCTAATTGGCTCCAGGTAAGAGGTCTTTTTAACATTTGTTAACAATTTTTCAGAACTTCTAAAATACATAGTGAAGTGTTTCATTTATTGCTTAACTGTCATGCCTCTGTTCTACTCCTTCACAATTCCTGCCTACATCTCACTCCTATCTCAATTTGCTGGTGATTCAAATAATGATGTATGCAAATATCTGTTCTAAAGGTCAACCATCGGAAAAATGTAAGCATCTATACTCTCTTTTAGTATTCTGTCTGACAATAGCACATTCAGTGTTCTGGCACATACCTTTTCTAAATATGTTCAAATTTTTGTAAGTCTTGCTCCAGGACTGCAGTCTAGGAGCCAGTATTACTCCTGTCTCCATAGCACTCCAGTCTATTGAGGATTGACTGTATTTGTTGAGGCACTGGGGATCTATTAGTCATTCATCATCCAAGTAATATAAAGCACTTGAACAGTGAAATCAAACCTAGAATTAATGGTAACTATGACATATAAGCATTATCTACACAACCTAAAGAACAAAAAGAGTGAAGGTTTATTTGTGTTGATTAAGTATGTAAATGCTGTAAAATCATGCATATTCTCTCTGTGTGTCTGCTCATTTAGGAATGTGAGAACTTTCCCTTTTTGACAAATGAAAAGCTGGAAAACACGAAAATTGTTTGTACATTCAAATGATCTGCAGGATCAGGCAAGCTTGAGTTTCCCTAATCTCTTTGGCTGAAGATTAACTAAAGGCCAATTGTGTACCTCTTTGGAAGTTGCGCATTTAGTTGGAATATTAACTGAATCTTAAGACAGGAAGAATAAAGAATGGCTTCATTCAAGATAATAAAGCCTAATTATTCATTATTCATATCATTTAATGAAATTAGAATTATATAGCAAAGCCTTGACTGATTTTGAAGTGTAAAATTGCAGCATGAATAACATGGTCAAAATGGAGTTCCAAAGCAGGACACAGGAGAGGATGACCAAGTTGGAATGTAAATATCACAAAGAGAAAAAATTACAGTGCAGTGCCTCCTGGACATTATAATTCATTACTTTGATTCAATTAAAATTATTTCAGAGCTTTCTAAGTGCAAAAATTGGTGCTCAAAGCCAATAAAGCTATGAAAATTGGCTTCACAGATGGCTGGTTTGTTCTATAAGAAAGCAGAAGGTTTACAGAAAACTTTCATAAAGATCCCCTGGTAAGACAAAATTTGAGGAGTTGATAACAAGGTGAAGAGGACAATCACGCAAATTAGTGCCAGGAATCTGTCTTGGGAAAACAATCATTCATTTGAACCATTTGTTCTTTCTCAGAGTCTCAAGAAATTAGTTCTTCTGCAGAAAATACAATTTAAGACTATGTCTTCTAGGGATAGACTCACTCATGGCTTCCTGCCCAAGACATCACATTTAAGATACTGAAGACTGGATTCTGGCCACATGATTACATAGATAATAAAGTAAATAAAGGATGAGGCCTCAGAGATCACAGTCTGTTTTGGAGGGGGACCAAATACTTTGCTGCATGCTTCTATCATGATGGGCTTTCTGTTCTCCCTCTCTTCCCAATTTGTTATGTTTCCTTTTGCTTACCCTCTCATCCATAAGAGACCTGCACTTGAATGATCATCTTAATTGTTGTCATTGTTCTTTGGGAATTTCCAGGAACTTTATGGTAACCAAAGGCAAAATATAATTGCAAGATTTATACCATTGATATTCAAACATTCAGGCTGCACAAAGAAAAGATTCTTAGGTCTGTAAATGTACATAAATACATATATCTAGAGAAATACATATGTATGCAAAAATATACTTAAACATATTAAATGCATGCGTGTGACTGTTAACATTATTATAGAAGAGACACACCAT
Organism: Acanthisitta chloris; assembly: GCF_000695815.1. NCBI lineage: Eukaryota > Metazoa > Chordata > Aves > Passeriformes > Acanthisittidae > Acanthisitta > Acanthisitta chloris. The sequence continues at coordinate 74,812 of NW_008666965.1, read as the reverse complement.
ATAAGATACTTATATGCCATGATGTCAGGAAAGTGCTGTGTCACTCAGTTGCCCACGCCTCTCTCTAACTGTTGAATCAGGTGCAAGGCAGGTTGCCATTTATAGTGTTTAATATATTTCCTGTAAATGTGCAGGAAATATTTGTTTGAAGCTCTGAAGGAAGCAGTATTGATGTTCACAGAGATGCAACAAACTACTTGATGAAAGAAATCATTTTCAAGAAAGAGTCCTATGGGAGAAAGAGAGCCTGTTTATTTACACGCAGATCAAAGCAACTTTCATATGAATTGATGCTAAATATTTAGTACTTGAGTGACTAGTAAAGAAGACTCTAGACTTCTAAAGGAAAGAATAAAAAAAATGGTAGACAAATCCTGATATATAAATATATACATAGGCTCTCTGTTGGAAAAGACTTTTTTTTATTATTTGCATTACAGCAGTGTCTGGGGTCCAGCTGTAGATCAGAGAACCATTCTGCCATACTGCATGCAGATACTTAGTGAAAAACATTCTCTTTTCTGAAAAGCTTATCATGAAAACAGGCAAAGGTCAAGAAAGAGAATAAATTTGGATTCAACTTGTGTGAATATTCTTTATAACTCCAAAAATATATATATTAAATAAAATTGTCAGTAATTACTCCAAGCAAAGGAAATTGCTTAATGCACACGTCAAGCAAACCAAACAGAAATAAAAGACCTACTAACTCCTCCTGGTGAAACCTTGCCTTAGATTACTTACCTATTGTCTCATTTTGTCCTTCATGCAAACCAAATCTAACCATAAAAGTCAAAATCAGAGCTGCGTTGTCCTTACACAATTACACAGTATCACAATGATAGAGGACATTCAGACACAGACTGATCAAACACAAATATGATATGAAAAACGAGGAGTTCAGGAGTAGACATCCATCCACCAAAGAAAACAATCTCTCCATGGTTTGCCAAAAACCTCAACCTCACCTAAAATAGCTGCCTCTAGCTGGCAGAAATCTCAGCCTCCCTCCTTAAAGATGAGTCCTTAGGTTTGAGGAGGAACTGTGCCAAAGCTGATGAATATATCTGAGTGCCAGATTTTCTGCAGCTTGACAAGGAGAGGGTTGGGAAATAGGTCAGTGGCATGCTTTTCTCATAAGTCCCCAACTTCTTCCCAGCCTTTAGCTGCAGATCCCTCACCCTGCAAGACCTCCCTCTAGAAATCAGCACAATGCTAACGCACATCAGTGACTCTGGGACCATGGTTAATCTGAAGCTAGGCTAAATTCACACTCCCTCAAATAAGAAAATCTCTGTCCTCCTATGTGTAATGTACTACTTTTCACTGTATGCTCCTGAATAGTCCTCATTTCTGTAATACTTTTCCCAATAGCACATTAAGTGTGCCTTTACCATCTGTCACATGCGGTTTGTTCTCTCTCTTGTTCTTTATTACTACCAATATAAAATAGCATATAAAGAGTAAAAAGAGTAGGGCAGTTGCCTGCATGGAGTAAATAAAGTGAAAAATTGAAAACAAGCTGTAACAGACATTTATGAAAAAATCTTATTTGCTTTCTGTTCCTTCACATATTCAAAGTAGATTCTTCAAGCTACAATCACTGGTATGATATTCATTACTCCTTTTTTTCCCCTCAAATAGGAACTACTTTATTTTAAATCTAAATACTGAAAATTTTTTTCTCTCTGCAAAGGTTTATTATAAGCATGCTATAATAAGACCTAGACTGTCTCAAAAAAACATATGCCATTGCTTTAAATCCCTAGCATTGGGAAAACAGTAAAAACATTTTAAACAAAATCCATGGTGTACTTACTAAGCCTGTAGACAATTTCAGGTACTGAACTATAGTGAATTCAGAATTGACTTCCTTCTTTGCAGTGCCTAATGGACATCATGTGTTCCTTGGCACTAGCAGCTATGGACTTGTTAAGTGTCTGCATTAATTCTCTGTGTGACCTCAGATGGGCTCATTTGCCTGTGAGGACAGAGCTGGTGCCTGTGGGACACAGGACCACTTAAGTTTGAAAAAATCTGAACACTGAAGTTCATAAAATCATAGAATCACAGAATGGTCTAGGTTGGAATTAACCTTTAAAGATCATCTAGTCCAACCCCCTTGCCATAGGCGGTAACATGAAGAAGTTTCCATATCTTCAGTTGAGAGCTCAGATCCTTTGATTTTGTCATCAGAAAGATTTCCTTGAAATCAATCCACTTTTTCTCTTTCCAATTTCATCTCATTTTGTCAGATAGCATTGCACTTTCTGGAAACCAGAGTAAAGTTTTCTAATCAGTAGTTCAGTTACAGCTATTAGAGCTACCTGGAGCCTTTTAAAATTTACCTTTCATTTTTTAAAATAGCAGTTTATTGATGCCAAAACATTTCACAAAAATTGTATAGATTTCGACGCTCGTTTGGATGGCAGGATTTTTGAGGTCACAGTTGAAATCTGTGGCAACCTGAGAAAGGCATATATATATGTATATATATATGTATATATATGTGTAGGCAGAAAGAAATTTAAAAACTTATTTTTTCACTACACAAATACATGCTGCTCTTAGGAGAAATATTTATTCACTTGTTTTGAACTCAAATTACAACAAAATCTTCAACTGCTCTAATAAAATCATATTGTCAGCTCTTAGTCAACCTTTATGTGTATGTTAGGACAATATAATTCTGTCCTCAATTTGTTTTCCATGAGAAATACATGCATAAAAGGACACATTCTAACGGTCTATCTCTTCTGCATTTGATGCAATTCAATATTTTCATTAATGACCTAAAACGAACAGAGAGCAGGCTTATTAAGTTTAGAGATGCCATTTCCTGGGAGATACCAAAGGATTGTTACAGGACAAGGACAGAATTCAAGATGATCTTAATAAATCAGAGATATAGGCAGAAAAATATGACAAGATTCAGTAGTGGTAAATGCAAGATGCTGTACTTAGTCATGATTAATGAACTACATTAATACAGAATGAAGGATATCTGTCTATAGACAGTTCCATACGAAAATAAATGAAAGATTGCAAAGGGTCACAAAGTGAACATGAGTCAACAGTGTCATGCTGTTGTGAAAAAGGCAAATGCCTCAGAATCTGTACAGCAGGATGTATAAGAAAGACTATGACTGGAAGGAAATATGAAGTAATCCCTCTTCTTTGTAGAATGTTTTATTCAACACTATGGCCTTAGATAGACTGTTGTGTCTAGTCCTGCACAGTACACTTCAATAAACTCATAGATCAATGCATAGAGTCTAAGAAATCAAAAAAAAAAAAAGAAGAGAAAAAGATCAGAGGTTTAAAAATATGGCCCATGGGGAATACTAAAGGAAATGAGTAGTTTAATTCAGAGTAGAGAAGACCAAAGGATAGTATTTGCTTTAAATAACAGTTAAACAAATAAAGGGATGATTTCTTTAAGTTCTTTTCTGGTCCTGGGGTTTCATGATTCCTGGCCACTGAAGTAAACAGGACTCTAGTTCTGTGAAGAAGAGACACTGGCCAGAAATACCTCTGAGATAAAAAAACAGAGATCTCTCTACATTTTCAGAACTCTTATTGTAGGAACTTACGGAGAGAATAGAGAGTAACTGAACCAAAAAGCTACATCTTCATTAAGGAGCAGCACATAGTCCACATAATTCACTGGATAAAAACATTTTAGTGTCTGCTTGTACTGTACTACCTACAACCTACTTCCACTCCAGAAATATTTCAAGAAAACAAATACCTGACCCTTACTCTGAGGTTACTGAACTTTGAAATTTATAATGTGCCAATTTCACCATTTTCACCAATGTCCCACCATGAAAAATCTCTGGGAAGAATAGGATTACCTGATATTCCTATTTATTTTGCCATTCATAGAATTCTTTGTGCTGGAAGGGACCTTAAAGGTCATTTAGTTCCAACCTCCCTGCCATAGGCAGTGATGGATTCCACTAGACCAGGTTGCTCAAAGCCCCATTCAACCTGGTTTTGAAAAAGCCATCCACCAATTTCCTATAACTGTTAAAATGCCTTGAGATTTTTAACAACAATTTTGCAATCAAACAAAAAGCAATTCAAGGTATAGCTTCTTTACAAATATAACTTCAGTCAAAGGAATGTATTAGACCTTACAGGAATCTAAATGCACTATGTCTGTAAAATCACCCCCTTTTTTTTTTAAGCATGAAATCAGAAACAAATATTAGATCCTCTAAAAAAATTTTCAGTGCTTGTGTGCTATACTTGTTAACATATCCATCTCTATAGAACCTTAAATCATCACTGTATTGCACGTGTAACTTTTGTGAATCCCAAAATGGAAAAAGTTAATTGGTGATGAAGTGTCAAAATTAAGTACTTAGAACCACCAAAATGGAAAAAGTTAATTGGTGATGGTGTCAAAATTAAGTACTTAGAACCGCAGAGGTAAAAATCACTGCAAAATGAGCAGCTTACTCAATATAGGTCCAAAATACAGTTAATTTTTGCTTCTATCTGAGTTTCTGTGAAACCCAAAGGAAAAGATACTCATCTTGTTTCATCTAGGAAGAAGGAGCTGCCTGAAAGGAAAACTGCTGAGAACAGAAAGCAGTGACACCACGTTTGAGCTGTTCTATAGAAGCAACATACTGAGACTGCGCCATTCATCAGCCTGCACAGATTCTTCCTTTGCAAACTGTGCTTTTTTCCCTAGCTGCCAAAATGGTGAGGAAAATTAGTTAGTTCAAGTCATGTGAGTCCCCTATGGAATGTGCTTGAGTGAAAAGTACTTGCTAACAATTTCAGAAGAGTACAATACAGACAACTTAGAACAATAGGGCAAGCATAAAACCCTGGAAAATCCTGGAAGCTGTGGTCTTTTGTCTCCTTACCCAAGGAGCTACACTGGATTGAATGCATTTTACCCAGAAAATCCCATGGAATCCTTCCTGTCCCCATTTTCATTCATGCAGGTTTAGAACTCATGTTCCTCTTCCTACCTGGTGGGACAACAAAAGAATAACCTGGGCTTGTGTATCACTAACAGGTGCCATTGAAATCAAGTTGAAAAGTTGCAAAACTGCCTAAATAGAAAAAAATTCCTCAGCTCAAGAAAACAAAGTTACTAGACACCAAAAACTTTGCGACTTGATAAATAGAACAGGACACCAGGTAGCAATAACAAGGAAAGAGTTTCCATTTTAGAAAAATAAAAAGTCTTATCAGCCACCCACCATGTGCTATAATTTAAAAGGTTTTGAGCAAAGAGCATTTCTTTACTGCTAAAAGGCTTAAAATGCTGCAGTATGTAGACCAAAAAGTCTTGATTAGCTGTGGCAGATGAGTCAGCAGAGAAACAGTTCACAATGCAGTGCAGCCCTTACATTTTGACATATATTATTAAGGGTTCCCCAAAGTCGTTCCAAAGAGGCAAAGAAAGAAAGAGAAAAAATTAACTAAGGAAAAAGGAAAAGGAAAGTGTGGGACCATGAATTTAACCTTGATAATAACATAAGGGAAAGGATATGGAAATGGAGGACATGGCATTCTTCATTGTCATGGTATTTATGGATGTTTTAGATTTAGCATACAAAATTTAGTCATTCCTGTCACAGGGGATTCCTCAAGATGTCTGTGTATTGGATTCTTCTGGTGCACTTTAGGCAGAAAGCTACTCTTGCAGCCGGGGAAGGTAGTGTCTCAATGTTATGTATTACAGCACAAGCCCTTTTCTGTCTTTTTGAGAGAAAGAAAATGTTATGTAAATACAGTAACAGATGTGCAGTAGTGCTGGATGACTAGACACTCTCTGTGCATCTATCTGTGACTCTACCATCTATAAACCTAAATAAACAAAAATAATTTGATTCAAGGGCTGGGCAAAACACATACCAGAAACATGCTGGTTCTGCAACACTGATGTACAGTTAGCTCTTTCTTAGAGATCATGATGAAGCTGAGCTCCCAGAGCAAAAGTCTGGAAGGGAAAAAGGAAGATGCAAAATAGAGGTTCTGACAGTTCCAGATCCCAAGACATTTCTTGCAAAAGTGAAAACTCTGTTGTTAATATTCCAGGTTTCTATAGGACAGAATTAAATGAGCCTTCCAGAAAATCATGCAAGATTATAGTCTGTTTTAGAAGTGAGATAGTTTTTCTTAATCTCTCAAGGTCTGAAAAGTTCCTGTTAAATGTGAGAACCCAGGAATTCTCTTGCATTATTTAACATGGTTGCATGATGGGAAACACCTTGCAGTGTCCTCTTGTAGGCACTGTTACACTTCCCAGTGCAAGAGCCAGCTACAGAAGTGAGTTGGATCAGGATATTGCAAGGAAGAGTTACAGAACAAAAACAGAAGCTCATTGCAGAGAAAAAGTTAAATGACAAGCTCATCAACCTATCAAAGCTATAAGGTCAAGAGCTGGAGTAACAGTCCCACTTTCTCTTTAGATAGGGGTACATAATGGGACCCACAGCAGCACCAAGATAAGGAAAATATAATATGACAGCAAAGTTTTCACCCTGCCTGGTTAATACCAAGAACAGCTTCTGTCTCTCTGCACCGAGTTTCATATGCCTAAATTCTGAAAGATTGCCTTCCTTTTTCTTTGCATCCTGAGCCTGAACTAGGCAAATAAGTTATGAATAATTAACACTCAAGTCTATTTAAATTTCAAAGGTAGTGGAAGTCTTCCTTTCTAATTTTCTAGATTGGTACACACTGTTTTGATTCCAAAATATTTGTTAAATCAGAAGAGGTGGAGTTTTTTACGTGTACTTTTTGGAATGTGATCAAAGGCTAAGAAGGTATTAGGATGAGGAAATAGTTTCCAGCACCAATGTTTTCACTGCTGTAGGTCAAATCTGCACTTTTTCTAGTATAAGAATTCTATCTTTCAGCTGTTACTAGTACAACTCAAAACTGACCTAGGAATATAAACAGAAATAGTGCTGGATTTCACAGCATATTGTTAAATTCCTATCAGTCATTTCACATCATGAGAGGTTTCTAACCACACTGTTAAAATTTTTACAGTTCTTTACACACTCTTATTTTCACTAGACATATATTTTACTGTCTTATAATTGTACTGCTTCTAAACAGAGAACCACAGGGAAACAGGTAGATAAAAAGTCCAGATGGTGCTAAGAAAAATCTTTCAGCAGATCTTAAGCCAGACAGTACTCTGTATGCTTTATATTGCAGCCGTGTGCAGTAACTGTAGACCATCATACTGCACAGATGGAAGTGCAAGTTTGTGGGCTATTGAGCATGTGGATTTTCCCAGTGTGTCACAATTACAGAAACATCTGTGCTAAATAACTTCAAGCTGATCCACAGCAAAAATTGGCAATGTTCAATAACTCTCAATATCCTTTTTTTCCCCTGTGGTGAGATGGCCTAGTGATTGTGAGTTGGACTATAGCATAAAACATGTAGCTTCATTATTTCAGGGCCTATTTAGAGATTTCTCCCATGGTATATTACCTACAAAATCCATATGTTTTTCTTTACTTAGCTCTATAGAGCCTGAGTTTCAGAGATGCCACATGCCTGGAGCTATCATTGACTTCCATTAGAGGTGTGGATATGTAGGTTCTCTGAAAATTGAGTCCTGTGGGGATATTTTTAATTGATTTTGATTTGCGCAGGGGAGGGAAACAGTCTGGGTGGCATGATCATAAGAGAACAGAAGGGAAACAGAGGCAGTTTGCCTGCAGGAACAGATTAAAAACTATGAACACATCTGATATTTATATTGTGTCATAACAGCATAGAAAACATTCATCACTTTGTTCCTTTCTTCCAGAGGAGATAAGGAAGATAGTATTCCCCTGAAAATCTATTACAGAACAGAAAACTTTCCCAAATAGTATCAATGATATAATCACACAATTATCAATATATTTAGACCACACTGCAGTTTAGAAACTTCACTGTTCCTTATATGTGACTGAGCTGGGACATTGTTTCTCACCCTACATCCTCCTTCAGCACTGGAATCCTCAGGAGTTTTGGATGTAAGTGCATTACTCAAATATGGCACATTAGTAATTCCTCACGCACTGTCACAGAATCACTTTTCAATCCTTGTTGTCTTTAATTTCATCTAGAAAAGCACGCCAATACAGTCACCAGATTTTTCTCACCCCCTCCCTGTACTAGAAATAGAAAGATTCATATATCTCTCAGCTACAACACAGTACACAATTTCTGTCTAATGCACATTTTTCATGCATTGTCCGATGTCACTTGGTCCAGTCCAAGTGTAGAATACCCTTCCTCAGAAACTGGCCATTCTTTAATGTAATAGACTGAGTAGTAAGATTTCTTCCCTTATATCTAGTTTGGGGTTTATTTTCCTCAGTTCTCAACCATTTTCTTCCAAGAATACTATTATTCAACTAAATATTTCCTTAACTGCTTTGATGTTCAGACTCTTGAAATATTAGCAAACTAGTGACATGCATCTCATCTGACATTCAGCCAACTTACACACTGTAAGTTCTTTCATCTTTATAAACCAGTCTCCAGTTTTTGATAATCACTGCTACCTGGTTTTAAATTCTTCCTAGTTAATCTCTGACTTTCTATGTACTGAGCTACAGCTACTATAATATTCTAACTACCATCACATCTGAACTACAGAGGAACTATAATCTGCTTGGTTTATGATATGACTCCTCTGAAGGAACAGCCAAAATCATATTGGCTTTTTATGCAGCTTTATCTCTTTGCCAGCTCTTGCATATTTTTTTGCAGTCAATATATATCCATCCTAGGGTGGATGCAAAGCTAGTTGATGTCTGAATATGGGTCTTCTCTCCTTCTTGTTTCAAAGATGTTAAACTTCTAAGCAGGTACGCTGGGCAAGTAAAAAGCAAAACAAAACAAATGAAAAAACCCCAACAGATGTGAAGGAGGGATTGTAAGATTGAAAGAATTTCTCAGTATTTTTACTTCCACCCATCCATCCCCAGTGTACACCCACCTGAAATCATCCAACAGCCCCTCTCCCAAAGTCTCCCTCTGCCAACTCTAACAACTGCCAAGTTGTCAAATGATGCTGCTATTGTGTCCCCATAGCAACAAGCTTTTTGGCTTGAGTGACAGTATTTCCATATTGTCAACTGGAAAATGTCCCAAATAACTCTAGGAGCACCTGGAGTTTTCTTGCAATGCAAATATCTTTTTCTTTTCCCCTCCCAATTCTTCATATATTAAAGGGAAGTTATTTATACTCATTGCAACGGATGGTATGATGACAGCTAAGCATTTGAAATTTGCTTTAAAATTCTGTAAATCTGTCCTTTCAGTGAATTTTATGTTCCTTCTGAAACAGCTGTGAATTTTAATACCATCTTTAAGATAAATTAAAAAAATATACCAGTATGTAACACATCAAGATCTTGAGAACTGAACAGAGAAAATATGTAATGTATTATGTGACACATTCTTCATGCTTTTAAAGTCAATGAGAAATATAAGATAAATGCAAAAGAACTGATGAACATGCTTTCCTCAGGAGGAACACATTTCTAACCTATGTATATCTAATACGTTACTCTACTGTATGCTATTCCTAATCTTCCAGAGTAACAATGTTTTGATCATACAGACTGATTATCCATCTATTAAAGGGAAGATAGGCGATAAATAAAAACAAAATAGATCCCACCTGTCAAAGTGAACTGGATGAAATTTATACCCCTGAAAACCTGCCATTCATGTCACCAAAACAGTATATCTAAATTAGATTATTTAATCTCACTGACTCTTGAATATTTCTCCCCATCTATTTATCATGGCCAGCTAAAGTCATAACTGAAAGAGTAACCAAGTGTCCATGCAGTATGTGGAAACTACCTTTATCAACATCATTATAACATGCAGATAGTATCCCTCCAAGTTAGCATGTGGGTAAAAGAGAACAGAAGTTAGCTTACTGCCCTTGGGGCAAGAAGTAAGTCTTAAACGTAAGTGATATTTTGAGTAAATGGTGAAATCAACCCAGTATCCTTGTTCAATTCAGGTTTTGTGTCTAGTTCTATCACCCAGGTTACCAACACAGTTTCAACAATTTTTTTTACTGCTGAGATCTAGAGTAATACCATCATATCCTTTTATATGGTTGCTGTGCTTCATATCAAGCTTTCAATAACTAGTGACAGCTCATCCTATTAATTATATATTGCTAATTTCATGTGCTTAAGACTGTTATGGTGCTTAATTAGTGAATGTTTGTAATGCTCTTTAAGAGGCCTTACTGAATAAAGCATTGAATGTCCAAAATATGCCAATGTAAATAACACAAATTCACAAACTAAAGCTTATTCTGAAAATTAGGACCACACATATCTTGTTCAGCATACTTTTAACCTGAGAATAATGGAGGAAAGAATGAATAAAGTCTATTTCAGGGAAAGATATCAACTTTATTACAAATATTAATTTTAAAATATAAACAATTTATGTCTTGTTGACCCTGAATAATAAACCAAAGTACATTGCATTCACACATTATGTCCACGCTGTTACAACTAGTTGTGCTATATAATAGACAATGATTTTACTGCAAGGGGAAATCTTTATCTGAGGTCTGCAAAAGCACTGAGGGAATCATTGGGTTCCACAGATTAGACACTTCCTTAAGCATTGTTTCTGTCTGGGTAAATACAAAATACAATTAACATCAAAACACCTGATGTGGTTAGATTATAAGCACAAATTGAGGGCAAAACTTGTCTACATGGCAACAAAAGAGGCAGGGGTTGTGGGTACAGGACAAACTGGCATATTGGACAAAGTCTAGAGACTGAGCACAGGAGCTCAGTGCTGGGAGACATAACTTAAAGGTGACATGGGCTGTCCCCTGTCCTCGCAGGCAAGCCTGTCCTCACCCGCAGACAAGTGCACAGCAAGAGAGTCTGAATCACCAAAGATTCACAACATCCTATCCCAACATGAAAAATGCAGAAGCCCCAAACCCTCAAAATCTGTGCTTGACACAGGAGGAAAAAAGGAAGAATGAACATTAAATATTTTACAGCATTAAACAAATACTCATAGAATCATAGCATCACTTAGGCTGGAAAGGACCTTTAAGATCATCAAGTCCAAGCATTAACTCAGCACTGCCAAGCCCACCACAAATGATGTCCCAAAGTGCCATAACTCCATAGCATTCCATTCAAAAATTTCATGCCTGGGCTTTGTTGTTACTACTCCACAACTGTTCACCTTTTCCCTATTCATCTTTTTCTTCAGAATGCTGTCATTTGTAAATTCATGAAAGCAGTTGCTTAAAGCAACGAATGGGCTACTGCTGTACGTAATATTGTGATTTCTGACCTGACTTCTCTAATATTCTCTTTTTTGCTATACAACTGGGCTCAGATCAGCTCATCTGACTGCCTGCTGAGTGGTTGCTGCATTTAAGCTACATAAGGTTTACTATACTTGAGTGTAATATAGCGAATGAGTGCACCAGAATCCCACTGAGGCAGCATGTAGCCTGTGGATACTAATGGTTCATCAAGAAGACCTTAAAGCCTATTTAATGCCAAAGGCTAAAGATCTTTATACCTCTTTCTGCCATTTTGCAATTCATAGCTGAATCCAAGTCAGAGAATGAAGGGTTGTTTTTTCCTTGTGTAGCAAATTACAAAATGAGCAACTGGGTATTATGTGTTTCTTTATAATACAATATGATTCATGCCTCATCCTTCATGCAAGCCAATAGTTCTTTGATTTAGAGCCCCGATAGCTATAAGCCATCAGTACAGTAAAGTAATCTGCTACATAAGAATTTATACGACAAATCCCTTAAGTAACGGTTCATGGCTCTTCATCCCAAACATCCTACATCTATCTATTTAATCTAGCTAATTTATCTATCTCTATATTTATAAAGCATCCAGTCACTGGCAGCCAGATGCCACCAGTGCAAATGTAATTTATTGACAAATAGGGGGATTGTTGCTGACAGATACAGTTCTGTCATTAAGGAACTAAGTGTTTTAAGAAATGTTATCACTGTGTTGGTATATTTTCTAGGATTTTATGTTCATTCACATTCTGACCCATTTTAGTATTTTCATTTAGACTGGTGTATTTATTTTTGCAAGGAATAGCTGGGACAGGGGGGTGGGAGGGAAGGCACAATGAAGAGTAGTACAGATGAAGAGTCCCAGATCATTGCCTGAGCAGCAGCCTCTCCTATCACACGAAGAATCCCTTTAGATGTTACACTTGTTAGAGGTACTACTAAGTAACTAAAAGGTTAATTTGGGAAAAATCAGTGCAGTTTCATTTCCTTCTTCCCTATTATTCATAGTAGCCATGTAAAACATTTCCAAATTAGGAATATTTTCTCTGGAACTATACTCCTTGTTATTTGCCAGAAATGATTATGCTTATTATGTATCTAGGTTGATATAGAGACAGTTGAGAATGGCATTCATAGAAATGGAATATCCACATTTAAGCTCACACATAACAGAGCTGTTGTTTCATGAGGACAATTCCTGTTGCTGTTCCTAATAGTGAAGGTCCTGCTGTGCTACTCTTGTTTCTGCTGTGACGGGACAAGTTCTTGCCTGCAGGCGAGACTGAATTTCCAAAATGATCATGTTATTCTCAGTGTCTAGTGAGCAATGCGGAAAACATGGGGGTTTGATTTGAGGATGCAGGAGAGCTATAAGGATTTAATGTCTGGAATGAATCACACTGCCAGAGTTCACTCTGCCACTGGTCAGTCATCCTTTCTGTGCTCACATATTGTTAAAAATCATTGCATGCTGGTACATTAAAGGAATATGTCTGCATTTGTTTTGTCACTGAAAATTTTATAATGGCAGGAGTTTGCATTGTTTTTATTGTTTCAGTAAAAAAAAAAAAGCATGGGAAACTGTAGCAAAAGAATTCTTGGCTGGACCACGAAGTTTCGAATGTGAGCTGACACATTATGGTGAAGTGTACATAATACAAATGCTCTCCATTTACTGTCAGAAACTAGGCCATCTAACTGTGCCCTCTGGAGCAGTGTAAGCCCCAAGCTGCCTCTTCCATGCCTCTTCCCAAAAGCTTCAGAACAGCCAGTCTCTGTATTCTATCCCCTAGCTGTGCCTCATTTATTCCAGATTTTGAAGCAGTAAAGAAACTGATTGCTAAATAACATCATGTAGAAGATAAATGGAGATTTTTACTGTTTTATTTATGGGCAGTAATGGCACCTTTCCTAGGAGTGACAGTATCATTCTCAATGGCACTTAATGGGTGAATCTGTGATATCATTCTATAGAGACTGAAATCTTTGTACATGACTGCCATTGTTCTGGGGTACCTTTAAGATAACAATGTAAAGGTACATGCTTGTCAGACTCTGCTATGAAGTACACACAGTCCAGTGCACACAATCCAATTTTATATCAGATGTCTACATTTGTTTCATTTTTATCAGAAACCACAATTATTCAGATAGTTTACATTTAACTGCTTCTATTTTTTGTTTAAGGCATATGCTCAGCCAACCTGAAAAGAAATGCTGTCAAAGGTTTATAGGGAGCTAAGGCATAGTCAGGTTTAGATTGCCTAAAAACATTTCTAATAAAACCCAAGGCAGAGTTGTTAATGATTTTCTGAGGTGTATGGAGGTGATAGGTTCAATTAGACACCCCCAAAAAAATCGAGAGTGTGTTGGTGCTCCTGCAACTCATGGCAGCAAATGATACTTGCCAGGAGAGTTATTGTAGGTGGAGCTATTAGGATACAGCAATGCTATGGAAAACTCTTGGATGCTGTTCATCCACTGTACCAGCAGAACCAGTATTTATGCACATAAATCTGGATCATGCTGTATTTGTGTAGTTCTGGCATGCATATTTTCCATTTTCCAATACAATGGAAAAATGATCTGAGGACTGAGCATGACTTCCTATGTATGAGTATTTCTAAAAAATCAATGCCCACATTAGTCAGCACACATGCTACATTTCACCCAGCTGTGTGTGCATGAAGTGTATTTTTCTCTCTGTGTTCCACGACCTTTCATAAAGCAGTTTTGTATTCCATGCTTTCTAATAAGCAGATAAAGCTAAACAAAATGTGATTGTTTTCTTCTGATCTCTTTTCTGGCTCCTGCACTTAACGATGCAAACTCTATTACTCTCTGTTCTCTGGCTCATTCCTTTCTGAGCACACCTGACACACATAAGGTTTAATAATTTACAGGTAGAGAGCCTAGTTTGCCAGGCTAGAGACATATTCCAATTTCTTTCCACAACTCTAATGAGACAAAGCAGTCAGAAGCTTATTGCTACCGCCACATAAAATCAGATTTATGGATGCTTTTTGTCAGAAAGTGGTGCAAGGCAGTTTGAGTGTTCCACTGAATTTCTCCATTCATCTTCCAGAGTAAAGTTTCCCCAAGTGCTAATGGAAGAATCACTATTATGAGTTGGGGTTTTTTCCTAATTAAAGAAGTTACATAAGATTGGAGCAGTCCAAAATAAAACGTGCAATTCTCTCCAAAACTACTGGTCTTATGGTTATGAATCCCAGAAGACTGCACATGTAGAGACAGATCTTTGTGCACTATAGCTCATTTCTGGTTGACACATTAAGGAGGGATGGTATGGAAACAGTGATCCTCTAAATGATCTGCCACTGCTAGCTGAGCTCCTGAGAGTTCTCCACAGCTGGCAAAGGTTATCCTATACTCTCTGAAAATGACAGCAGAGCATACTGTGTATCCCCTCCTTTCCCAACAAACAAAGAGGTGCCCATTGACTTTTGTTTGTTTGTTTTTCTCTGTTTCTGATGTGAATTATTCATTGCTTCTGTTTAAACAGTTTGGGGTTTTGGATCATTTGAAGATACCACATCAGCATTATAATGTCAGAAGATGTAGTACAAAGGCAAAAGTGACTCATGTTATATATGGTGGCAGCACGTCTAGCTCTAGAAATGGACAGATCTGAGATATTATATTCTGAACCAGATGGTGCTGTCAGACAGTGCAGAAAGACAACTTTTAGATGATACAGAAAGGGTAATGTGCCCAAGCAGTGAAGGAACTCTATCTCCACTTGCTGCATTTTTTAACTTTGGTTACAGATGGTACAACAAGAATCATCTCAGGAGGAAAAGTAAGACTTCCTCATAGCTGATTTTAAGTTAAAAGTATCTGTCAGAACATTTAAAAATTTGACAGGCAGACCCTTGTTCCTAGTGACTGACTTAGGCTCCCTCATAGTAGAAGGAATAGGGGATAATAAAAGGAATTGGGAACTGTTTGGTTTTTATGACTTTTTTAAAAATCTGAAAATCCAAATAATAGTATTAATTCCAATCAAGCAAAATTTATAATGCAAAATATATATTAAAATATGACATGCCATTTTCTTCTTCAAAAACTTGTTCCAATTTTCAGGTCAAAATATTTTTCAGTACAAAATATAACTTAGGGTAGAAACAGTAAAATATTTCTAAGAAATCAAATTGAAACAGGTTGAAATTGTCAAAACAAAATTATATCATTGATCCAAGCTATCACACATTACTTCACAGCTCAGATTTTTCATTTTGTGGACAATTCTTAAAAAACGACTTCTCATCATATTTCATTGTCAGCAATTTCTGCACATCTTGCAAATATTCATAAGAAATCAGAGTCTTTCTTACCCGGTGCAGTTTCAAATATGGGGAGAGTAGACCAGTCATACAATATGTAGATATTCCTTCCCAAATATCTCAGGGTTATATTCTGCATTCACCCCATCTAGCACAATAGTGCTACTAAATGACTAGACAGGTAAAAAAATGAAGCACAATTTGTGTCTTCTTTTAAACTTAAAGTTACTTAGCTTTTAACTACACAGGCTACGTGACAAACTATCTTCTTCCATCCAAACTAAGGAAAATAAGCACATGAATCCAAAAAGTGCACATTAAGACTGTTCAGGGAAAAAAAAAAAAAAAAAGGGTAAAAATACCTGGGGCATTTATTTTGGTTGTGGCAGCTAAACTCAAGGAAGATGAATTAGAATTCAGAGAAGCAACCCCTCTGCCCATAAAATTAACTACAGAATTGATAATGAGAAAAAAATATTACAAAGATAAAACAATTACTTAATGCAACATGCTACTGCTTTTCCTGTAGAAATTTATTAGAAACACGCAAATAACAGTGGCTTAATTTTGCTGATCTCAGCCTTCTGAAACCACGACAAAATTGGCTAGGTGACAAATTTCTAATGACAAATAGGTGGAACTTTTATCTCTAATGGGAAAACATAAACAAGATATTATTTTAGAAATTTGGAACTAAAATACGGTCTTTAATCATTTAATGGAGGTGAAGAGGACAGCCAGAGAAATGAGAACATTTTTACCTGTGGCAAGCAGCTCAACTCTGCCATGTTTCTGTTGGGCTGTATGACACATACATATCTTTGAAAAGGATACAGATCTACTTGTGGGTGGAGCTAGGTTAGGTTAGGAGTTAGGTTAGGAGGGAGGATCGCAAATGGAAAGCTTACCAAATAAATGTATGGATGCAGGGAAAGGCAGCATGGGAAAAAAATCAACAGGGAAAATCTAGATGAATCAACACAGACACAGCAACCAGGAATCCCAGAGCAGAGATCTCAAATCAACCTGGTGCCACCCGCCACTTCGTCATTCTGTAAAATGTAGCAAGGGAATGAAGATACATGTCTTCCAGGGGAACATTTATTTGGGCTAACAGCATAATGAAAACAGATTTTTTAATTCCATAGTATATAAATGTATTCCATATAAGTTCCAAATACTGGGAGTATTTTTACCAAATATATTTTCCAAATACTGGAAACATTTTTAGGCTTAAATTTTCTCAGTCACACAAGGAAAATAGTTTTACGGAATTCATGCCCTCTTCTCCTGAGGCATTTGTAGAATTAGAATGGATGGGAGTACTACTTTCTGTTCCAGAGTGAAAACACATTCATATGCTTTTTCTCAAGATTTCTTTCAAAAGCCCATTTACATTCATCTAGCTCTAGCAAAAATATGACATCCACCAACAGCTAGTTGTTGCTTACTTGTTTATTTTTTCCAAAAAATGGCTTTTCAAACGTTATAAGTAAAGCCAGCAAAAACAAATTTACATTGGCAAAACTACATCTCATAATGGTTCTGCCATTGGCATAGTGATGCCAAACTGAGGAA
>NW_008666965.1:54935-57596 GCF_000695815.1 Acanthisitta chloris | reverse complement strand
GGAATGCTGAGGAAATTACACCAAGCAGCATTTTTAACTGGAGTATACAAATATCTTGAGTTTGTTTTTTGTTTCTTTTAACAGAGTAACAAAATGTATAATTTATCATGTAGTCTACACTAATGCATGCAGCAACAATCAGGAGGAGCTAGAAGCCACTGTGCAGCAAAAATCTACGACACAGTTATCTTCAAAGAAACATGGTGGGATCACTCGCACAACTGAGCGCTGCAAAGGATGGCTATAAACATTTCAGAAGGAACAGGTAAGGAAGGAGAGGCAGTGGAGTAATTAGGGAGTGTTTTGATTGTCTGGAACTTAATGATGGTGACAGTGGAATTTAGTGTTTATGGGTAAGAATCAGGGGGAATGGCATAAAATCTGATATTGTAGTGGGAGTCTGCTATAGACCACCCAACCAGAATGAAGAGGCAGAAGAAATATTCCATAAGCAGCTGGGAGAAGTCTAACAATCACTAGCGCTTGTTCTCATGGGGGACTTCAACTTACCAAATATCTGCTGGAAATACAACACAGTGGAGAAGAAACAGTCTAGGAGGTTCCTGGAGTGTGTGGATGAGAACTCTCTTACACAGATGGTGACTAAGCCACCAAGGGAAAGGGCCCCGTGGGACCTGTTGCTCGAGAACAGAGAAGGACTGGTAGATTATTTCATAGTTGGAGGTTGTCTTGGGCAAAACCCCACAAAATTATAGAGTTCTTGGTTCTCAGAGAAGTTAGAAGAGGGGTCAGCAGAGCTACTACCTTGGATTTCTAAAGGTCAGACTTAGGCCTGTTAAGGACACTGGATTATAGAGTCCTTTGGGAGGCAGTCCTCAATAGCAAAGGAGTCCAAGATGGCTGGACACTCTTCAAGTAGGAGACAGGAAGTGCAGGAACATGTCATCCCCATGTGCCAAAAGGCAACCCAGTCGGGAAGAAGACTGGCCTGGCTAAACAGAAAGCTTCAACTGGAATTCAGGAAAAACAAGGAGTGTTTATGACCTTTGGAAGAAGGAGCAGGTAACTCAGTAGGACTACAAGCATGCCATGAGGTTATGCAAGGAGAATATGAGAAGGACTAAAGTCCAACTAGAACTTAATCTGATTACTGCCATAAAATACAAAAAACAATATTTCTGTAAATGCATTAGCAACAAAAGGAGGACTAAGGACAACCTCCACTCTTTACTGGATGCATTGGGAAACATAGTGACAAAGAATAAGGAAATAGCTAATTTATTTAGTGTTTTCTTTGCGTCAGTGTTTAATAGTAAAACCTTTTTCACCAGCTACTGAGCCCCCTGAACTGGAAGACAGGGACAAGGAACAGACAGAAGCCCCCATAATCCAAGGAGAAATGTTTGGCAGCCTAGTACACCACTTAGACACACACAAGTCTAAGGGACCAAAATAGGATCCACCCAAGGCCACAGAAGGAGCTGCCAGAAGTGCTCACTAAGCCAGTTTCCATCATTTATAGCAGTCCTGAATAACCACATAGGCCCCAGCTAGCTTAAGGTTAGCCAATGCGATGATTACAAGAAGGATGGGATGGAGGATCTGAGGAACTACAGACTTGTCAGTCTGACCTCAGTGCCAGAGTTAGTCATGGAATAGATCATCTACAGTGCCATCACATGGCATGTACAGGACAACTAGGTGATCAGACTCAGTCAGAATGGGTTAATGAAAGGCAGGTCTTGCTTGACCAAGCTGATTTTCTTCTATGACAGTATAACCCACTTAGTGGATAAGGAAAGTCTCTCTATGTTGCATATCTAGACTTTAGTAAAGCTTCTGACATCATTTTCCACAGGATTCTCCTGAAGAAACTGGCTGCTCATGGCTTGGACAGGTGCACATTTTGCTGTGCAAGTAACTGGTTGGATGACTGGGCCTAGAGAGTGGTAGTGAGTGGAGTTAAATCCAGCTGGTAGCCAGTCACCAGTGGTGATCCCCAGCATTCAGTATTGGGGCCAGTCCTGTTCAATATCTTTATTGATGAATTCAACAAGGGGATCAAGTGCACCTTCATCAAGTTTGCAGATGAGATTTCAACTCAAATACTGTGTTCAGTTTTGGACGTCTCGCTCCAAGAAAGACATTGGGGTGGTAAAGCATTTCCAGTGAAAGGCAGCAGAGCTGGTAAAGGGTCTGGAGCACAAGTCTTATGAGGAGAGGCTGATGGAACCAGTGTTGTTTAACCTGGAGAAAAGGAGGCTCATGGAAGGCCATATCACTCTCTACAACTACCCAAATGGAGGTTGCATCCAGGTGGGGGTCGATATTTTTTCTCTGAAGTAGTAAGTGATATGAGAAGAGAAAATGGCCTCCAGTTTCACCATGAGTGGTTTAGATTGGATCTTCACAGGAAGGGTTTTCAAGCATTGGAACAGGCTGCTCAGGGAAGTGGTTGAGTCACAATCCCCAGAGGGATTTAAGAGACACGTGGACATGTCGCTTAAGGACATGGTTTAGTGGTGAACTTGACAGTGCTGGTTTAAAGGTTGAGCTCGATGATCTTAAAGGTCTTTTCCTAGAATCTTTCCTAAAAGATTCTACAATTCTATTTTATAAAGCATACTTGACAATGGTATTGAGACAACTATACTTGATGTGTTCCAGGTCTGATATATAATGAATTCCTTTTTTTTTTGC
>NW_008666965.1:48794-54893 GCF_000695815.1 Acanthisitta chloris | reverse complement strand
TGAAGGATGAAAGAGCTAATCCATAAATAAGCACCAACTTGTGACAGTTGCTTCTGTCATAAAATAATTTGAGACAGCTGCAGAAAGACATCTGAAGTCATGATCAACAATTTGCAGGTTTACCATTCTAGATGATTCTCAAATGTATAGGAATCCAGCCTCTGAACTCCTTACCCTTCATTAATTTCTCTAATGTCTGAACAGGTTTCTTAAAAGCAGTTGCTGACTCCAGATACTGTTCTGTCAGT
Organism: Acanthisitta chloris; assembly: GCF_000695815.1. Taxonomy (NCBI): domain Eukaryota; kingdom Metazoa; phylum Chordata; class Aves; order Passeriformes; family Acanthisittidae; genus Acanthisitta; species Acanthisitta chloris. Next base: position 54,645 of record NW_008666965.1, on the reverse strand, counting down.
AGACAAATGCATACAAGCTCCACTGATAAGTCCTCTGCCATTTTTTCTGCGAGTAACTTTATCTCTAAGAGCTTCTTCAAATCCAGTCTGGTGGTTTGGAACTCATCATGTGTAACCGCCATGAAGCCGAAGGTAGTTTCAAAGACTGCATCCCTGGAAAGAGAGTCTACATTGAGATATACATTTTGTACTTGGTATTAGAGCATTGTAGGGGAAGGTACTGCCTTGTAATAAAAAATGAGACTAATTCACAAGTGAAACTTACTGTCTAGCAAAAAAATAGTTCAAAGTTCTGTAAATTATTTCCTTCCAGGCATTTCCTCATAATAACTTTTGTGTTCTTATTTCTCTTCCCTCCCCCTCACCCCCCCCAACACTTTTCCTATGGGATTTGGGTTATTTTTTTCCCCTTTTGGTAGAAATAATTCACATATTCACATAAAATGTGAAGCATCTTTCCTTCAGCCTTTTGACATCTCATCAGTTCCCACCTCCTCTTGTATCAGGCAAATTTTGAATTGTCAAATATAGAAACAATCTCTGTTTTTAAGCACTTCTTCCAGGTACTGGTCTTTCTACAAAGACTCAGGTCCCTCTTCAGTAAAGTTAGTCCTCAGCTACGTAACTCTATCAATTACTTCACGTCGCAGCATTTTCACCCAGACAGGATTGCCTCAGAAGATCTCAGCAGATAAAATCCACCAGCAGTCATCTTATATTGGTAAAGCTTTATGAAGTTGTCTGTCTGAGGGTCACTAAGTTTCCCTGGACCAAAGTTTATGTTCACAGTTTAGAAAAGCAGGAGTGACATAGCCACTGACAAGTACCAGCAGCATTATTAGCTTGAGCAGACATGCTGTCCAATCCAATTTTAGGCTCTGCAGACCTGCCCATAACTGCAGTTCATGAAAGGTCAGATCTGTCATTTGTGATCACCACACAAAAAATAGATTAATGTCTCTGTTCCCATTTTGCTGGATACTGTGGCTTCATCCACTTGCTCTTTCCCCTGGAGTAGTAGGACAATCTTCATTAGAGCCATCCAGAAAGCTGGAATGGATAAATAGCTTGTATGAGATTTCTGCCTCATCCCTGGCCCTGCACATTCACCTTTTCCATGAGGTCACATTTAGAGGGTGAGGAGAGGAACTGGCCTCAGCCTGAAAGCACTAGTAATACATTTCATCATTTCTATTTGACGTGGTCAAAATCTGCATCAGTTCTGTCAGTCACCAATGAGCAAGAATCACTCTCATTCTGTGTTATGGCCTGTGGCCACAGAAGCTGTGGAAAAGTTTCTTGTGATATTCCTGGGCCTCTTAGGATTTTTCCTTGACTTCTTGCAGCACCTTCTATTATTAACTCAAGTCCAGGTTTGAACTGGCATCCTTGGGCAAAGACACTATGACACATCTAACTTTTGTGTCACAGTGTACTCCGTTTTGCTGAAGAAAGTCCACTTTATTAAACATCTCTACTATGAGGCCCTAGTTAGTGTTAACATTCTAAATGGCTCTTAGTAAAGTAGACATAAGTACCTGCAGAAACAGAAATTCCCTCTGGGCTCCTCATTCCAAATTATTTTCACAGGCACCTACATATTTTTCTCAAAGTGCTTATCACTGACTAATTTTTTCTAACTTCAACCAGTAGGCAGAGATCATCAAGCAGGTATGACTGTGTTTAGATTTGTCTGATATCTGACATCAGTGTTGACTGTCCCTCTGTATCCTTTTATTTGATTTTATTCCCTGAAGTTCTGCCACTGCTTTATTTCTTCCCTATATTATTGTTCCTTTCTGAACCTTTTGTTTTATTGCAAATATTTTCTTTTTCTTTTTTAGTTGCCTTGTAAAGATAGATCACAAAATGAAAATATCACAGAGTGGATAGTTTATTGTATTAAACTGACAGTCTTGTCTGACTGTGTGTTATCATTACCATTGTTATGTTTGGAAAGGACATCATTCCTTTCATCTTTTGAAACCCTCAGGAGCACTTTGGAGAGCTTACATTACCAGTGTAGACTTGCGTAGAAGAAGGAGAAGGAAAACTCTATTGTGATTTAGAGAACAGCCCACAGCAAAAGGCTGTGCAAAGCTGCACCATCCTGTGGAGGAAACTGGAGGCAGTCTGGACTGGACATCAAGCTACGTTGATAATATACTTTGCCACGTACCTTCAAATGCCCTTGCACATTCACTACAGCTGACTGGTCTGAGGAGAAATATGTGACCTCTTTTCCACTCCGCTTCAGATTGTAAACATCACCAAAACTGCCCACTAGTTCAACTAGAACTGTAAGAGCCTCCGTGAAGGAAGGACATAGGCCACTTTAATGTCCAGTTTTCAGGAAATGAGTTGGCGTGGAAGAGAACTTCATCCTTCCTCATGGCATGTTGTCCTTAAGAGCTCCTACAACCTTTCAGGAACCTTCAATAATAGTAAACCATCAGATCAGCTTAACAGTATACAAAATTGAATTCTGAGCATCTCCACTCCCAACATCCAGGAAAAGTAAGAACTTTCAGACGACTGAGTATTTAACATTGAATTCTGACTGGGAAAACCCACAAGACTACTCAAAGGTCTAAATCCACCATGGCAGGTGGGTTGGAACTAGATGATCCTTTCTAGAAGGACCTAGAAGGTCCCTTCCAACCAAATCATTCCATGATTCTTTATCCGTGAAATGAGGATTGGCACTTGGCTTCTCCATGTTTGAAGCCTTGCCTTGTATGCAGCTCTGTGACCTTCATATGACCACAGCAATGCTGCCTTTGCCTGGTGACCAGGGAACAACTCGGCATCAAAAAGGTCAGGCAGTGTCTGCCCCTGATGAGTAGTGCTGTGTTTGCAGAAATCTGAGGCTTAACAACTTGCTCTGCCACGCTAGCAGAGCATTGCTGTGAATACAAAGATGTAGAGTGCTTCAGACCATAATGCGTGGGATGCAGATCCTGCTTATCGAGCTGAAAATCCTTCCTAGCTTATAAAAGACAGAGCAACGAACAGGAATGGCTGAGCTGAAGTCTATATATAATGGATCTAAGAGATATCCTTCTGTCATGCTGAGACTTGATTACACCCTAAGTGCTGTCAGAAGGGCCATATGTTCCATTCACAGCATGGCTTAGGCCTCTGCGGGCTCAGTGGGAGTGGGTCGCAGCTTGGCAATTTGTCCAGGGCACGTCATGAATTGACTAGGATAAAGAGATTAGGTCCCTGATCCTCCAGTACCTTCCACCTTGTGGGGTGACTTGTGTGAGCGCAGAGTGGATATGAATGGATACTGGTTGGCCTTGATAGCGATTTAGAACCACTTTGGGCTCATTTTGAAAAGGTGAAAATTACTGTAGAAGCAGCAGATAATCATTGACCTTAATTTCTGCCATGCATTTCCTTTGTGCTTGTGTGTTTCTTCAATGATTTGTCTGTTTCTAACTGCTACATTTGAAATAAAACTGGAGAGGAAAAAGACAAAGGTGACAGCCTCTACTGCAGTCCTTCATTGCATCTGAATGTGCCTTCAAACCCCATGCACCTGATCCTTGTCAGGTCACTAAAATCAAGAAATAACAGGAAAAGCTAATGGTTGCTAACAAACAAAACAAGATTAATAAAATAACTCAAAAAAAAATGTAGGCTAGAAAATTAATGCTCTCTCCCTCTGCTGGTCTCCTAACATTATTTACTGCTCCTTTGTCCCACTTCCAGTCACTTTCTGTAATGCTGTTTTCTTCAGTGCCTTAGAAAATGGCTTGTAAGCTCATAAGTCAGTAGTGCAGCAGTATTACATGTACAACTCCTGGAATGGGGATCATGCCCAGAGTCCCACTAATTTTTGTGCAAATTAATGACTCTGTTTAAAAAGGTCAGTACTGCAAAATGGTAACAAAAACAAAACAGCAGGCAAGCCTGGTGGAGTTAAGGTTTTGCTCATGAATTTTTTTCACACAGCCTTCCAGAAAATAACCCTGTCTCTGTCACAAAGAGCACAACATTATGATTTGAAAGAAGATTTTTATGATTCAGGTGAGAAGTGGATAATGCATTAATGTACTTCCATCTAAAAGAGAGAGGGAATGAAACGTCAATCTCCCCTTGATTTTTGTTCTCAAAGAAATTGAACATAAGCATGGTCCCTTGAATCACAGGTATGAATCAGAGTTTCACAGATGTTTTTGTAGTAATTGGCACCACACTCATTTCTTCAAAAGGGCTCTGCAATTAATGCAGACAGGACAAATGAAGAAAGTATATGTGGTATTGTGACATTAAGCTCCCTCTGTAATAAAGGGTCAACTTAGTGCTAGCAGGTATAAAATTCTATCTTTTGTCATATCAGGGGACAATCAGTCTGTGATTTCTTTTACACTAGACAGAATCTGGTATTATAGCTGCACTGGAGTTTTCTGAATGCTCTTTTTCTTGGTTTAGGGATGGAAAAAAAGCAAAAATAAATTTTTCTTTGCTTTGACCCAAAATAAAATATGTAACTCAACTATTCAAGGTTTTAACAACAAAGAAAAGGTGGCTTTTTTTTAAATCATCACTTCAGATATTTTAAACGGTTAGCTTTTCAAAAACAAAACCAGTATTTTTTCCATTTTGACTAGAATGACTCAGTTTTGTTCCCTGAAATTGTCATTTTCAAATAATAGGTTCCCTAAATGCAGTAATTGTCCATACAAACTAGACAGTCTATATGAAGAAAAAAAAAAAAGAGGGAGAGCAGCATGAAGAATAGCTGCTTCTCTTAGAGGCTGTGATAGTCTAGAGATGGCTGATTATAGCCCATGATCCATATGATCCAAAGCAATCAAGGATTTAACATTCAGTTCTGAATAGGCAAAGGCACAGGGCTATTGACAGCATTCTGCTTTCTGGACCCTTACCTTAATCTGTTTGCTTTGTTTTGCTGTCTAAAAACAGTGTAAAACATTTTGGTTAGTCCCTCTTGGCCATTAGACAGTACCTACAAAGAAAAATTCCTGAAGTCCAGGGAAGCATCTGTAAAGTGGAACAGGGAGCCATGGGTTCAGATGAGGTGCTGAGCTTCTCTTGTTTTGCATAGTGGAGTGGTGAAGGCTTGTATACTGCAAGATCAGCTTCAGGGCATGGTTCATTCCACTGGATTTAGTGCTGGCAGGACTGGAACTTCAGTGCCTAGCAGAGTGAAAAGCACTGTTACAGTATGCCATGCCTTGAACAGTTTGCCTTTTTAACTGTTCAAAACCTCTCCAAAATAGAAATAGAATGGCAAATGATTTATACCCTTTTCAATGCACATTCTCAGACTAGACTTCCATTCTTTTTCAGCCACGCAAATTTGTGTGTGTGTTGTGTGCAGCAAGAAATACCAACCTCTGACAAGCCATTTGCCAACAATTCACAAACAGAAGGGAAATTCAACACATACAAGCCTACGTACTCTAATTTGGTCACCTCTAACATTAACTATTTGAACACTTTCCTTCCCACTGACTGTTCTGTTATGCCCCATATTAGTTCAGCTGCTCCCTTCTACTCATCCTGGGAGCTCTGTAGAATATTTGAAATAAACACTTTGGCCTCTAATTTCCTCCATTCCTGCCCCCTGCTCGTATGCTTCAGTGATTTTCAAAGGTGATCTGAGAAGGAGCTACTTTGGAGTCTGATTTCATTTTTATTTAGTGTGCAGAAATGACAAGGAATCCATAAGAGTGCCCCTCTGCTTTGGAAAAGAGCCAGGTTCAAAGACCATAGAGCCTTTTATAGAGCTCCATTACCAGAATAGGTTTCAATCCTACACCATTCAAGCCCATTAGACATGTGCTCAAACACATACTTTCGCCATCCCTAACACAGT
>NW_008666965.1:47664-48778 GCF_000695815.1 Acanthisitta chloris | reverse complement strand
AGCAGAGAGGTATTACCACTGCATTCTCAAATTAGAGTGAAATTGGTTTTGTCGATTCTTTCATTGTACTCCCATGGAGAAAGCTTGTCCTCAGTAAATGTTTTTTTTAATCAAGAGCGTCAAGTGAAACTTCAGAAGTATTGGAAGTGTGACTTTGAAAAAGCCTGCTGCCTTTGTTAAAGTTTGATAAAGATACACATTTAAATGGAATCCACAAACAGGAAAGTAGTATCAGAGTTTGGGACCCACACATCTGTGTTTATCTTTATAGCTATTAATCTATTACTAAGCTATAAATCTATTAGGAAGGGCATTGAATAGTGCCTTTCATCTGCTCTTTTCCTCTTCCTAAAATAGAATTCACTCAATAACCTTCCTACTCTTGGATAAGAGGTTCAATATCCATTGGTATCCTTTCTTTTGTCAGACATGAGGTTATTACTGAATAATGATGATAATTAAAAGTACTCGAACTGATGTGACTAATAAAACAAATTCACATCAATAGTGAAGGGCAAATTTTAACACATTTGGTTTGGTTTAGATAAGCAGCCAAAAGATTGATTATCCAAATGTTATCAAAAGCCTGCGTGCTAAAATGGGAGCAGCAACAATTCAGATGAAAATCTTATAATAGCAGCTGCTTCGTGGTAAGTTCCTTCCTGCAGCTGGAAAAAGAACTGCTGTAGCTTATAACTGAAGGCAATATAACCACTGATCAAAATGGGCTGATATATGATGCCTTCCCAGCACTTCTCCAAACCATAATCACAGATACTAACACTTTACAGACGTTGATGAATAGTTTTCAGTGAGGTGGGGGGACTTGTAGATTTCCATTTTGTCCACTGAATATAAATAAGCTCTGTTTTGGAATTTTATGAGAAATATAAAAATGTGTTCATATTAAGAACATATCAAAGAATGTTTAGGTTATATATTTTTTCCTTTGAAATAAAGACTGAAAATTTATATTATTACTTATATTATCATACATAGAACATTCAGCTTTCATTGATCACCACAGCTCCAGCTTTTGCTTGCTTATGAACACTGTTCTCTTCAAAAGCAAATGCACTGCCTTCTAAGCTCTGTCTATATGCCATCCCAGTTT
>NW_008666965.1:25408-47624 GCF_000695815.1 Acanthisitta chloris | reverse complement strand
GCCTTTGCCTACCAACTAAACTGTTCCCTTCTTTACACCTTTGAGTAAATATCTCTATGAGTCCTATCTTCCCAAAAAGGTGTCCAAGAAACCAGCTCCTTTTCTGAGAACCGACAGATGGAAAAAAAAAAAAAAGGCACATGTAAAGAGAAAAAATAATAAGCTTATCCTTATTAAAGACTGCAGTTATTCAGCTGTGTTGTTCCTCTCCCCTCCTTTAGCACTGGCAATGTCCATCATGGCCCTCTGTGTAGCAGTGTAAGCACAGCCCTGATGTGGTCCCTAAAGTGTGCAGGCAGGCAGGAGAACATGCACCTTATCAGTTAATGGAGCAGCTAAAATTCCCTTCCACTCATCTGCCTGCAGTGTGTACTGCACCTAATGATTTTCAGTGCCTTTATGTGCTTGCTAACAAAAATAAATATTAAGCAGCTGAAGGAAACAGTTTTGGAATAACAGGCAAGATGCCTTAATGCAAAAATGTATTCTTTTTTTCCACACTAACTCAAACACACCGATTAACAGGAAAAAATCTCATCCTGTGAAAAATTTCCAGGTATAAAAACTGAATTAAATTAGCCAAATGAAGTATTTACTATGAATAGTTCACCTTGCTTTAGTCCTTGTTCAAAGGAAACTCAGAGCCATAACTCACGTTGTCTGACTAGAAAGCCTGGAATCTGGTCTTTAGATTTTAGACTCAATCTATATTATTTTTCTCAGGATTAGTGAATGATGTCAGTATTACATTATTCCAAACACATGTAATGAGTAACTGGGGCTAGATATAATCAGTGAGCTTCCCTTTAGGTCTAAGATTTCCTTGAGGGAAAAAAAAATAATCAACTCAAGAATTCCTTAAAAATTAGAAGTAAAATAAAAAAAAACCAAAGAAATTCCTTCAACTTCCTATAAAGAAGATTTCATGCTGAGTGCATTAAAAAGAAAAAGCCCACAACCTAAATACATTCATATAAAAAGCAATTTCCTTAGATAGCAGCATTCTTTATTCCTCTTGCTATTATTAAAGATGCTAGTGTTTGAATAGCTTTCTGCCTCACAAATCAGCTTTTCCTTTAGCTGAGGGAAGTCATAACCCTGTGCTTATGACATCTCATGCTGTTTCTCCAAAAATAATTGTTGTGCCACCAGTGCAGAAAAGATCATGGAGCCGATGAACTTTTAATATGTTAAACACTTACTCTGACTCTAAAAGCTATATTTTCAAATTAGATGCATCCTGGCTTTCAATTGCACACAATCAGAATAAGATACCTACATGCTCTGAGTGCACAAATTGGAGTACATGTGCTCTTGAGCCCTTGAAGTGGACAAAAGCAAGGATGTCAAATACAAAGGATTTGGTTCTGGAATGCAAAGAAAAACATTTCTGAGGTTTGCATATATCTCAACTCCATCAGCTTCTGTTGAAATGAACAGGAAGTGAAGATGCAGAGAATCCTAAAATACCCACAGATGTGTATTTAGTCTCTCCTTCAAAGTATCAGTTTACCTCATGAGAATGCTGTGGGATCTTTCACTGTAAGGGTGACAAAGCACCCAAGCATGTCCACCCTTGGAGATATTAAGTAGCTATCTGGACATGGTCCTGAGCAAGTGGCTCAGACTGGCCCTGCTTGAGATGGAGGGCTTGATCCAGAGGACCTGTGGGGGTAGCTTCCCATGCTGTCATTTGGGATCTGATGTTTATAGTCAGAAGCTGCTGTTACTTCATATTATGTAAAGTAAATGAGGCTATCAAGATGAACTACTAGCAAAAACATTTATTTTTAATAGGAAGCAAAATTGGCTATGTAAATGTTAGAACACAACTGTGTTTTCTTCTGTTGGAGGGTGGGCATTATTTTTACATTCTCCTTATCATAATGATGTCTTTTACTAAAACATGGAACAGTTTCTATGGCAATTTTCTAATTTTAAAAAGTGAGTGAAATAACATTTCATAAAACTTATAGAAAAGTGTGATTAAGGCAAAATATACTGTTAACTATTTTCAGTGGGAAAAATTAGTCCATAATGAGAAAAAAGAAGAAGGGACTAATATAACCAAAACAGCAAGATTTTTTTCCCCCTAACATTATCAAATTTCAATTCACTTGAAACACTATGTATTCTTCTGACAAACTATGCTAGTCAGATAAATCCAAGAGAAAAGGAAGAGAGCTCCTCTTCTAAAGAATTCCTTGTGGGCTCCAGAGAAATTGAACTCTTGGTTAGGGGATGTGTGGTTGAAAACCAGTGTAGACGACCATTTATTTGCCCGACTAGAGGCATGTTTGACAGTAAATCCAGCTTAGGGGGTACAAAATCTAACATTACTTTCTGTCCTCCAAACAACTCCCTATACTTTTGATGTACCGTTGCCTGGTGGCTTCCTGGTCACCCTGTTGAGAACGAAGTAGGCAGTTTTATAGCTCTGGCACTCCAGCAGTCCTTCCACTGTGCAATTCAGCCCTGACACAGCCTCTTGGTCAGGAGAAGCATTGCCATCTGGGAGCTATATGAAAGTCCTGCAGTGGAATACAGCACCTCCACACCTTATAGGAACAGAGCAACAGTCTTTTCCCTCAAAACTCTCCGTATCTTCTAGCAAAAAAGTACAAATTATGGAAGATTTAGAAGGTGAGGGACACATATGTAAATCCACTGCTAATATGGAGTGTTCTGACTCATCTGCTTAATGTTAAGGCTGAATGTCTTGCAGATGGAGACTGGAGGCAGGAACATCATATAGTCAAGTCACTATTACGAAGACGTTTAGTATCCTTTAGATCTGACTGTGTTGGTCTTCTACGTTGCCGTAGCACTAAACAAAAAACAAAGTATAGGCACATAGGTCCTGGGCATTTTCCAGATTCTTATGGTGACACCAGAGAGACTGTACTTTTACTTTTTCATTGTCTACAGTTTACAAGTTCCCTTTGAGTCCAGATTCCATTGCTTCAAGATAAAAAAAGGAACTCCTTCGTCTTACAAAGTAAAGCCACCAAGAAAGTCAATTTCAAAATTCACTAGAAAACAAATAAGAGTTTCCACTGAATCTAAAACTGGCTGTCTTTTCATCTCCAGACGGGTTTGGATGGCTATAGTAGCTGTCCAGTTACACTGTGACCATTATTAATTCATGTGATCCAAAAAGGAATCAAATACTCCAAACACCTGTGAAATTTAGCATATGTGACACAGAGAATATTGTGCACTATTGTCACCCAGAACCTCCTGCAATAAGTACCAATCTCCTTTTTTTAAAGAGAAGCACACTATTTGCTCCTCAAACTGTTTATTTTCCATGCCTCAGTCTGTTAACACTGAACTGCTGGAAGTGGGGGATCAAGATAAGGGCAAAGAAAACTGGGATATTGACAGAGCATGAAGTGGCCTTGAAGAAGGATGGTGGTTAAATAGGTGACAGATTTGACACCAAGGATCAAGCGGCACCAGTTAGTTTTCTTGTTTTGATTTCTCTTGGACAATTTTGTCTTAAAAATTCTTTAAGAAAGGAATTTATGCCCTAGTTTCATTGAGGACTTAATTTGATACAGTTTTCCTTCAGATACCCCCATCAGCCAACTAGATCTTTGTTGTTTTGTTGTTGTTGTGATTGGATTTTGCTGTTTGTTTGTTTGTTGTTTGTTTTTTTCTTGATTAAAGAGTCTTTCATATTTCTGAAAATAAGCTATTACTTGTGTAAATTTTAGAAGCAAGAAGTGATGACTAATTAGATCTAGTGTGATCAACAAACAGTGATAGGCTTTGTGAAAAAAATCTTTTTATATATATGCATGTTTTTGGCCTCAGTATTCATATCATCTTTGATGGGACCAAACCCTGAAATTAGTTAAAAAAATACTAGTCTGATTTTTTTTCTGCATTACCCATAGATCATACAAGCCACTCAAAAATACTTGTTGCCTTCCTTATATATGGAGAGGTCTTATAACAGATCAGTCTTCACATATTCAAATGCACTTTAATCACAGCTTTAAGTTTTTATCACTTAAAGCTGTTAATGTCTCAAGATAGATTTGTAAGGGAAAGTAGTGGAAACTGTTCCAGCCAAAATCAAAGATCCTTTAAATATAATTTGACACACTATTATTCCTCCTGAACATTAATAAATGTGAAAACATATATAAACTAAGTAAAACATCAATTGCAATTTCAAATTATTTCGAGAAAATAAAGAGCAATATTGAAAGAAAAATAATATCAAAATCATCGTATCTATTGATGGAAATTCAGAAAAAAAGAGTCAGATAACATTTTTAGATAAAAAAATTACTTATAATATCACTAGACTATCAGTGTGTGAAAAACTAAGAAAATTTTTCAGAAAAAAAAAAATATGATAATTTTAGATTTAGAAAATGAAGGTCATATGCTAGATTGTGGATAAGTCTATCTTGTTCTTCTAACTCTTCCACTAATTTGTTTGACATCTTGCAGATCCTTCCCTCATTTTTGTTTCTTTTTTCTAATGTTTGCAGTCAATTTTGAATAATGCTATTTAAACCCATGACTAGTTAACTCAGATTTGAAAATTGTATTAATATAACATACGAATGAAAGTTAGGAAATTTATAGTCTTTCATTAAGTTACATAGATCTTTCCCTGTGGAAAGAGTTTTTAATCTCTCTCTTTTCTCTTTCTCTTTCATAAAAAAAACTCTCTGGAAGGACACCTAGGAACTAAAATGGTATCTTCAAAAAAGCTCAGTGTTGAACTGAGCTTTTTTGGAGACTGAAGGCAGGAAGTCTCTGTTGAGAGAGAAACTGTTGAAACTGTTTCAAGGATTGGCTGCCAAGGATTGGCTCCCAACATTTTCAGTGACAGTTTTGTCATTGATGCCCCACCTGCTGTTTTCTATGTAGAATAAACCATGTTTTGCCAAAACGTGACTACTATATTTCAGATCTTATTTATTGCTTGTCTGTGGAAACTTCACTTCTGTAATAATAAAGCTTTAAAACAGGAAGGTTAACTTTTGTGTTCCAGATTCTGTATAATACTGTTTGATTAAGTAAACACGATTAGTCAATTAAGAAAAAAGAAACACACGAAGGTCATGCTGAAGCAAGTGACTATGTCTACCATCAGATTAGAATGAGATTAAATGAGACTGAACTGGCATTTGATGTTCCTATTAGATTTAATTCTGACCAGCCATGAGGAATTATTTTAGGAAGTAATAGGATTAACTAAGTAAAAACCAAGATGCAGCTTTCACTTTCTTTACTAAAATAGAAGTGTTCTTGCAAAGCTTATCAGCCTTTCATTATTCATTCATACTTATGACTGGTGCTATTAACAGATGCTTGTGGCAAGAATATAAAAATCATAGAAAAAACAAGGCAGAACACAGCTTGCATATCTGTATTTGGAAATGTTCTTAGTAAATAAGTTTGTCTGACCAACAAAGCATACCTGAGTTAATAGCTGAATCTCCCAGCTACTTATGTCAGCTTTCCAATCTATAAGTATTTTATGGTTTTATTTCTTGTTTAAACATTTTTAGAAACAAGGAACTTAGATGGAATTCTGTGTATGTGTATACATATTCACAGTGGTCATGGTAGGGAGAAGAAAATCCTTAGTATGCAATCTATTCATCCAGCACAAAAATGAGAAAAGAAGTACCAGTATGCTAGCTTTGAGCATTGAATATACATGTACACACACATATTAAAATGACGCAAAAAGAGGTCAGAAACTGGCTGTAAAGGTCAGGCAAAGAATTCTTCTACAAAGATAAATAGATCGGGGGAGAAATAGATTTTCTGGCAAAGGAATATTTTCAAGAACACAGGAAAATTTCAATTTATTTTCCTTATCCAATTTTCAAACCAAATGCCCCTCCATCTCCCAAAAAAAGCTCTGTTTTGTTTTTGCAGGAGTTATCAACTCCTAGTCTGAATGAACAGAAAACTGAAGAAAAGAAGCAAAGGAAGCAAATTCACAAATTCCATTTAAATATCAGAACACTACTTCTGCTATTCTGATATTCTTGCGAGACTTTCATATATGAAATGTCTTTTTTTAAACTTCGTGGTTTAAAGCATCAGCCTGCTGAGGTAAAGGACATAAGTAGGATTTTGGAAAATTCCAGTGCAATAGCTCTGATGAACCAGCAACTCACTTAGCTAGACCCATACAAGCAGCTAGTTTTCCAGTTCTTCATAGCCTGTCTGTTACTGCAGGAAGGGGATCTTGCTGTAATATAATTGGGCATGAGGAACCATTACACTGAAATAAGTAGACATATTTTAGTGAGCACAGTAATTGCCGTCAGTATTGCCAAGACCAGGTCTATAGATTAAGTAGCTATAGATGTTTCTCTGATGGTCCACCTATATCTTCTATAAGGAGCAGAGCTCAAATGCAATAATACTGCGCTTTGTGTATGAATGTGTGCAATATAGCCATGTCAGCGGAACATTTGACTGCAGATACAATCCTTTTTCAGCAAAAAGGCTCTCATAATTTTAAAAACTTAGAACACTTAACTGATTCCTGCCAAATGAAATTACTTTAATGCTAAGGTGGACCTGACATTGGTAGATGACTCTTGAAACACTGGTGAAATCACTAACATTTCAAATCCCTATTGCGCATTGATTTTCAGGACACTTTTATTAATCATTGATAGTACTATTTTCTATTGATCTGCAAGTTTCCCTCTGCATGAGTAATTCTGTGCAGCATTTTTGTCTCAGTCATATAACAAAAGACCCCCAGAGCTTGAGAAGATGGGGATCATTTAAAAACTACTTAGCAAATGGTAAAGTTTCAGCACTTAGCAGCTAAAAAATCTGAATATAGTGCAAGCGTATGGATTATTTTCATAATCAATATTTAGGGAGAGTAAAAAAATATGGTAGATGAAAGAAAAGGGAAAAGAAAAAATGAAGGAAGAAATGGTCTCCGTTTCTGAATACATTTCCATTCTCTTGTTTGTGTTTACAAATCTGCTAAAATGTTCCTGTAACCTTATATTTCACTACTCTTTTAGGTCAGACCAGAACTATCTGCTCAATCCAGTTAGTTCATAGGCAGCTCCAGGTCAAAAAGTGACAACGACTAAAAACATTCCTCTTGCTCTCTCTCCCCACTGCCTAAAAAAGAATAAACAAACAAAAACCCAAGCCTAATTATGATATATTCATCTTCTCCCTTCCCAAACAGTTCAGCCACAGTTGTTACATTTCTATACAAATGTTTTAACCAAATTGGAGAACTTGCAAAAGTGACAGAAAAATTTCACTTGTTATTTGCTCACAGACATTAAAGAATGAATTGAGATCTTGTACGCTTAACCAACAAAATTAGCTTCTGCACAATCCTCTCACTCTTCTATTGTTATAAGGATATGGAGGAATACATCTCCAGGGGGAACTCAGGAGCTTTTTTGTTCAGATGCAATGTCCCAGATATTTTCTAACTTGACTTTGTGAGACAATCAGAGAAAATATCAACCTCCACACATAAAGGTTTCTGTAATGTAGAATTCCAGAAACATGGATAAAAGTGGAGTCCTGGTGTTCTGGATAGCAGGGATTGAGAACCTGGACTTAACAACAGCACACATAGATCAGTCAGTTTGGAAGATTTATCTGAGCTTAGATGCACATGCACCTCCTCAGGATTTGTCTCAGACTTTCTGAAAACAGTGGCATTTTTGCACTAATCAAGAACAGAGTAGGGAAGAAAATATCACTCATCTTTTTGCAGTTTCCAAGAAACATTTTCCACAATGTTTTAGAATTGTGCTGGCTTTTAGGCAGCCCATATAAAGAGGAAAAAAAGGGCGAAAGTCCTTATACCCTGTAGATAAATGTACATATCTACATAAGCAAAGCATATTTACCACAGTTATCCAAAGAGTCAGAGTCCTTCAAGATCTTCCAGAGGCTAAGGGTAGCCAATGGGTCTGATACTTACACATGAACACAGTCCCACTCCTGTAAATCAATAGATGTCTCTGATAATATACAGTACCTGAAAATCTAATAAATTATATTATACAATAAAGTGGATTTTTTTTTACATCTGATAAATGCCTGTATGGGTCACTACAAAGTAATGAAAGAAAAGCTGCTGGAAAACTCAACTCTCGGCTGTATCATCCAAAATAAGAGATGATTTAAGAAACCAAGAGAACAAAGAGCAATTGTGTGCTATTTGCAGTTCTAAAGTCTGAGTGACACAGAGCAGGTTCTGTGTTTGAGGATGCCTGGGGATTTTTATTTCTTAAAAAGCCTTATTCTTTCTTAAAAACGTCTAGAAGAATTAGTGAACTATGAGATTTTTAAATATCAGTAGAACTCAATTTGGAGTTACGAATTTGACCATTAAACATCCAAGTGTTCATGTGATAATACTGACCCTCTTTCTGTTCCCACAGCAAAAAGTCAAGATAGTTTCCTGAAATATTTCCCTTCACTGAAAGTAAACCAAGAGAACAAAGGAGATAGCTGCACTGATTTAGAATCAAAGGGACTCATTCATAAATTATTACAGATTTACAAATCACTGTCATTTCACATACAATCAGTCAAGGCACAGAAAAATTAGTACAAACTACATCACAGAATCATTTAGTTTGGAAAAAACCTCTGAGATCATCAAGTCCAAGCTTTGATCCCCACGTTGTCAACTAGACCACAGTATTAAGTGCCACATTCAGTCATTTCTTGAACACATCCAGGTATGGTGACTCCACCAAGCCCCTGGGCAGCCACTTCTAATGTTTCTGTGGAAAAGTTCTTCCAGATCAAGTACAATGGTCTTTTGAAATATCCAATAGTTATTAATTTATATTGGCAAAAGCATTAGATTAAGTATTGATTCTAATTTTTTTACAAATGTGCTTTTCTTAATGCCAACAGTTATTTGCTGTGAACGGGACAAGTTTTTCTTGTTCAATCAAGTGTGTGCTTATTCAGGTTTTTGTCATTTTGGTTTTCCTGGAGTTCAGCTTTGCAAGTGATCTTTTCCCTTACTAAAGCCATGGATGAGTAAATTCAGTTTGGCTACATTCCAAACTACGCAAACATTGTATACTTAAATTTTAGCAATACTTGCATTCTGCTTAAAAACAACTAATAAAAAAGAAACCAAAGGGACAGACAGAGGGAAAAAAAAAGTAATTCCTAAATCCTCTGAGTCAGAGGCTGTCTATTTAGAATATGTTTATTCAAAATCTAGCACAATGGAGTTCTGTTCCCATGACTGGCCTTCTCTATGTTACTGTGATACTAATAATAAATTGTTATAAGCATAGAAAGTAAAAATTTTTATGCATCTAAATGACAAGGAATCTTTGACCTCATTTTCAAAAGCACCTAAATTGCCTTCACAGTCTGAATGCCATTTGCTTTCTTACATACAATGGCACTTTTGAAAACGTTACCTAAGATATAAAAATGGTTCAGTAACTGAGACAGACTGAGATACTGTGAATAAAGAAGTTGAAAAAAGGAGAGAGGAAGATACAATTTAAAAGAGTAATACACACACACACACGTATACTTACACACATACATATACACACAAGTCAATTGAATATTTTGCATTAGCTCAGACATCTTTCCAAGAGGCAACTAAACTTACGCTACTAGAAAAACAGTACTTCTGGGCACTAACTGCCTTTATGAACCTTATGAACTCATAAACTCCTTTGAAAAGTGTGAAAAACTTCAAACCATAGAGGCAATAATATAATCCAGAAAAAAAACAATTTATCCTGGAATGCTTTTTTGCATGCCTTCCCACTTCCCCTGCTGTCTTGCTTTTAGTTTCTCCACCCTGACAGCCACATGTGATACACCACATATACTGCTAAGTCTCTGCTGAGCAAATTTAAAACTGTCATAGGGTAAACCAGGCAAGTCATACAGATTATTTAAGGTGGTCCCAGATGGCTATGGGAGACTTGCTAAATTTCTGCCCTAGAATTTAAAACAATTTTAAAATGTGAAAACAGAGAAAATTACTCAATCATTTCTGGCAGCGTGTAAACATTTGTACTATAGGAAGGCATTAAGATATGCACTACAAGACTTTCTCAAACTTTGTTTGCTTTTTTCACAATTTTGGTTTCTAATGTGAACTTCCCAGAATTAAAAAAAAAATATCGATCAGTCAGAACGACCCAAATCTATTTATGTCATATCAAAACTCTACCAAGTAAATGTTTAATCAGGCAGAAAATATTAATAAGCGTCTCAGTGAAAGCAAACACAGGTCATCATGAAACTTCAAACCAGTCAAGTTTTGCACCACCAGACACCGTCAGGCTTGAATGGGACTACTCAGGGGCTGGCCTGTCTTCTTGCTTCCAGGAATTTCCCAAGAATGAGATCAGGCAATTTTTCATCCCCACAGTGGTCATAAGGTTGTGTGGTATCCTGTATTTTCAACACACAGTCAAGAGCAATGGATAAGCTTAGCCAAATCACAAAGAAGTTGATGATTTCACCACTGACTTGAGGGCAGGTCTGAATTCCTTTCCCAGAAGTTTGTCTTAATATTTTCCTGAACCGGAGACTTGGACAAAACAGACTAGATGAGTCAAGATCAAGGTAAAACAGAAATAAATTTAGCTTACTAGAGATATTTTTAAAGACCTTGGCAGCTAGTAATTTGAAAAATAAGTTTTGCTGCATAATTTATTTTAATTTATAATTATATTCTTGATTGCCCTTTATTCCTTAGAGGTTTTCCTGCCTTGCAGTGCTTTTCTTTCTTAATTTTGTTATCAACAGAGCTGTTTTTCAGGTGGGAAGTTCATCCTACTTACTGGTACCAGTGTGACTTACAGAACAGATAAAACCAACCTCCTTAAACTTATCTGTGAGGCAGAAGCTTGGTCTAGAGACCACTATCGTGTCTGGTCGCTCAGACCACAGGGACCTCATTACGCCTCAAAATCCACTTTCAGGAGTTTTTCAAGGACCAATTCCATTCTTTAAATTTCCCCATTCTTCTGAATCCTGTGTACCTGAGAAGCTACATCCCTCCCTGTGGCAGTCAAATCTAGTTATTGCACACTTGCTAACAGTGGCTGCAGAAACTCCGCAATGATTGAACTCTGATTTTCATAGCCTTAACTCTTCCTCCTTTCAGCTACTTGATGCTGGATGAGCTGGCCATCAAGGAAGGCTGCTGGGCCCAGACATACCCTTAGGTTTCTGCCCACTGACCTTTTTTTCAAGCTCCCAACTACTAAGTCGTTCCATATTCTTTTAATGTAAATATGAGAAACAATTTCTTTTTAAAAAATCAATACTAGTAGCACAAGACCACAAATGCCTTGCAACTATATTCTTCTATGATGAATATATCTTTCCAATATTATGTTGTTCCCAATATTTTCCAATAAGACAAGTATCTGCTTCATACACTGTTTGTATTAACTAACAACTTTTTTTTATACTGGCAGATTGGGCTAGGATTAATAGATTATGAAGGCCACTAAAACCTGTCATTCCCTAAATCATTGGCAGCAAATCCAGCTGGGTCCTGGCTGACAAGTATGGAAGGTCATTCCAACTATACCAAGAAATAAAATGAATATAGCTCACTGCTAGTTATTGGCTCATTTGAAACAAAATAAAGTTTCACTGTGAATGCACATTATATTTATGATGTTCAGGGACAACAAGGCTTGTCTGTTGCCCTTATTGACTTCAATTTACAATACAGCTATTTCACCATCCCATTCTGTCTTTAATTCAGTCACAAAAGGCCATGCACTGGAAAGTTATTATTATTTATTTACGCCACACTACTGCCTGGGCTCCTAATCAAGGATCGATTGTACTATGTAGTATACAGACATATAACAAAGAAAACAGTCCCTGCCTCAGGCAGTTGCAGTCTGTGTGGCAAGTACAGCAGGTAAACACAAGTGATAAATAGCACAGGGCTGGATAAGTGAAAAATAAACTGCATAACATTTATCAGAAAACAGATGTCCCAACTTCCTACCTAGCTTTTATATTTGTCCTGTCTTTAGCATTCCACTCTAGCAGTTGATTTTTAAGCTCTTTTTGTATGAAACTTAATACTTCATGTTCACATGCAGATAAATTCCATGAATAAAAATATGGGAATAATTTTACATATGCTTATAAACCATATGTATATGCATTACACAAAAAGTTAAAAATTAGTGAGAAAGACTAATGGCAATCACAAGGCTTTACATGTATATCAGAATGCATCTAATCATGAGAGCATGTAGGAGTTTTTATTGCGTATTTCAGTTTGTTGCATGTATAGAGCTAATACATATTGATACACTTCAACATCATTATCCTGTTTTATACTTGTAAGGATGGGAAAGAAGCTGGAGAAAAGTCTGGATAAATAGATTGCAAAAAGTAGCCTAGACATCTCCAGATACAAGTGAAAATGAGTGACAGAGTCAGTCTTGCATCACTGTCCATGCATGTACTCTCTATGAAACTCCCCTTAATTTTCATCATGATTGTTGTTTATGATGTACATTTCATCAGCCTGGTTACACTGATTCCAATGAGAGTTGCCATTTTATAATTGATGGATGACATTAGGCAAACAAGTGCAGCCTGACATTCAGGTCTAGCAATCACAGAAGACCCAGTAGCAAAGTAAGTCAGTGAAAAAATCAACTACCCTACTGTAAAATATCCTGGAATTTAAAACACATTTGTCTCACTGAACTCATTGAACTGACCCTTCAAATCAGGCTGTGCATATCTGAGGTGAAAACAAGGGCTGTGGTCTATGTACATGAAATGCTTGGGCTGCTCAAAAACACTTTCGTGTGCAGCAACTGTTACCATTCTCTCCCTGTTCTCATTTCTGCAGAAGGAAGATCAACACTTATTTTATGTATTTGATTAGTTACTCATATCTAACTCCTATTTTTTTCACATGGAGAAATGTATATGAATAGATCCAAAACAGAAGTGGGAGCAGAATGAAGGCATGCTGACACTCCATCTGCTGCTGCACTAGAGAGGCTCAGGCAGAGAAAATAGCAGATTCCAGATGTTGCTACTTTTGTAGACTGAACTTGGTGAAGGACCCATATGTATGGAAAGCAGCTGAGGAATGACTTAGCCTACACCTATTCTACTACATAAAATAAGACCAGGGCACAGTCAGAAGCATAATACAGCACCGTACCAAGATTGTTGCATTCTTTTGTCATTGTCACATTCTTTGTCATAGTTTTGGCACCTGGATGTGGTTTGCAGGACAGCACCTGTCAGGAGCTGTCCCAGTGCCTTCTGAATGGCGTGCTCACACACTATGTAGACACAAAGCCAGGTCATACCATTCGCCCTCAGGAACAAATAATAGTCTCTGAAGCACTTCATGTACTGACGAGACATAGCTTTTTGAGGTGAAGGACATATGATTTCCCCACCATGAGGAAATAGCCATGAAATCTACGTCCACATCTCTTCATAGTGACTTCCACTAAGGACTCTTATTCTTGTACTGAAGAAAGACTACACATCACAAGATGTATTTGAAGGTGAGGATGTAGAAAAGAACATCACTAATCACATAATTCAATCTGGACTGAAAATAACTATCTGTGATTTCATTTAGCTTGTAAGGATCACCAAATATTGTGGCCATAAGGCTATGTGGAGCCTTAACTATGAATTCCAGAAACAGGCTGAAGGAGAGAGGCAGGCTGTAGATGCAGAAGCAGTTGGGATTCACATCAGTGCAGTCAAGGGGGGAGTGAATCTGCATGAGATGATGAGGAACAGCAATTAGGATTGGGATAAGGATCCTATATAATATTAAATTTCTGGAAAAACTTCTGGCCTATTTTTCACTCAGCCAACTTGTATGATTCTAACAGTTACTAAGAGGTTTTGAGTATATTTTAAGAATTAACTGGGGCAAGGACTCTTCTTGGTAGGCAATGCAGATGACGTGACTCTGTGCTGAAAGATGAAATACACTACTGTATGGATGTTGCATAACCAATGCCTGTTGGTGTCAGTGGAAGAGAATGGTCCTGAGATGTTTAATATAACTGTGTGGTCATAGCCTTTCCCCTGTCAAATGGCTGTGATACTTACCTTAATGAAAGGTCTGTTTCCTAGCTATGCAGAAACCAATGACTAGCTTGCTAAGAACAGCTCTGCATGACCTTGAAAACTAAATCCCAGCAGGATTCAGCCAATGGCTTAAACTCTAGAAGACTGATAAGTTTTACTGGTTTATATGTGTTCAATAATACACTGGACAAAGCACTATAAAGGGCCCAGGAGCCACATTCAACTCAGTAAAGCTTCTCATTTGAAAATAATTTACGTTAGGAAAATATTAGATGCAAGCATCATATTCATACTGCATTTACTCTAAGCATCTTCTGATGGCCACTACTGGAGCAGACCTAATAAGGTCACTATATTATTTTTTAGGGTATACCTTGTATCCATACATGTACGTATATACATATGAACACAGACAGACATATACATACTCACACGCACATAAAGAAACAGTTTGAAAATCTGCTCTAGGATCAAAAATTTGGAAAGTCAACAACTATTAGCTGACATTTCTAGAAGTTAAAAGTAGTCCACCCAAAATTAAAATTAGAACTTGAAACAGAATATCAATGACTACAAACTAGCAATCTCAGAAAACTAAGTCCTTATTCCTGATCTATTCTTGGACAGCAGAAAAGAATCAACCAATACATTCATGTTACGTGCCTTTTTTATCCATGTTCCCCACTGAGTAAATGATAGTTAAGCACACTTGCATATAGCATCTGAAAAGAAAATGAGCATTTTTTGCTAGTTAATTTGAAGTGTAGATGTCTTATTAATTTTAATGCAGCTATTTCCTAAGAAACTAGTTTATTAGGAGAGGCTGTAAATGCTACTCTTCTTCCCTAGATGTTGCCTTTTATACATTTTCAGATATTTCCTGTTGCTGTTTTTCAGAAAAGGAATAAAGCACTCTTATCACCAAATCTATGTACTTTGGGATCGGTACCTCAGAGATATTTCATGAACTTAAAAGCCCAATAATTTCACAGAGCTGAAGCCGGGAAAATAGAGGTGCAAAGTATTAATAATAAATTGCATTGAATAAGGCATAAATAACTTTTACCTCTCTGCTTATATTCAATATTCTTATGTTTCAACACAAGGTCTGTGTGTACTTCTTTGTGGAAAAGGCCTTATATCTGGAATTCTGAGCAGTGGTTGAGGATATTCAGTGGCAAAATGCTTTTCTTTCTTGTGTAGCAAGAAGGCAGCCATTCTGTCTTAGTGAAATCTAAATGTCAGTGATCATGTCTGATCCTGCCCAGATTTTCTGTTTGCCCTGCTAACTGTGAACACAGGGGTCAGCATTTGGCACCCAAATTAGCAGATGTGGCCAACAACAGTTTGTGAGGATGTCAGGCACTCTTTAGGTGACTGATATTGCTGCTCTGTAAGGACCGTGAGCAGGAGGGTAAATGGAGCTCAAGTAGCCACGGATTTCACACATTCCAGCCACAAGTTCCATAACATGCCAAGATTTTTTCCCCCTATGATGGCTTTTACTTTTTTTTTTTGTCCTTTTCCCCTCCTTAAAATCTAGAGATATTCTTTGACTGTTCTTCTGAAAACCTGACACTTCTTTGTCTGCTCTTCCAAGGGGAGGGCTCTTTTACACTGTATTCATCTTCAAGCTGGGACTGCCAATTATAGCTCCACCTGGGCTCAGGAATAAAAGATGTCAGACTGCAGCCTTTGTCCTTTTTTGACTGCTTTATACTGCTATTACATTGATTGCTCTTTGTTTCCCTGCAAATGGGGTTTTACAATTGCAGTCCACCTCCTTCCCTCCCTCTACCAGAATCCCTACTCCTTGTTATAAGCTTTTTTTCTTCCCATTCCTTCTTTTTGCTTTTTTTTTCTTCCCACTTTTACTATTAATTTTTGGTAGATGTTGAGTTTTGATGAGAATCATTCACCTATCTCTGAACCACTTTATTAATTTTAAAACACGTTTAGAGACAAGCAAAAGTAAGTCAGCAGTGAGATCGAGACAGACAATCAAGGAATAATTCAGCACCCTATGTCTCATTTACACTTTGTGATTATGACTGCTTTTAATATGATTTTTCTCTCCAGACCTGATGTGGGTTTTTCTCAATCAGAAGTGGATCCCTGCCCTTTTGTGGTTTGTTCACATCTGTCCAGAGAGCAAAGCAGGAAAGCTTCAGCCAACAATGCCAATACAACCCTATAAAGATTAATGGGGTACCTGAAAAGTAACAAGGACTTTGAGTGATTTTAAGGATTCCAAAGACTCAAGAAATCAATTTCAGTGAAAATGTCCTTGCTAATTTAGTACCTGATAGTATCTGACACCTCTGTACTCCAGTAAGAACACTGAGCAATATAAGGATTTCTGTGTGTGCTTTTTGCAATCAGGATTGCAAATGAAAATTAATGCTAGCTAAATCCATACAGACAGAAGGATAAAGAATACCCTTCTAATACCTATCTATTCAAAACTAAAGTTAGCTCTATTATTATCTTCACATCTAGTGAAAAGAAATAAATCAGTAATGGAAAACAAATTGCGGACAGTGGCTAAACAAGAGAGGAATATTGTCTAAGCTATTAAATCTTGCATTCTCGTATCAGAACTACTGCAGCATTGCCTTAGCTCTGAAGAACCATGTGAGGCTGCTGGGGAAAAAAGCCCACAACTGCTCCTGACATGATACAATTCGGATGCTAGTAGACTTGATCTTGTCATTGTTTCACTGCACATTAACAAAGACACCAGCTCATGCTAGATGCTCAAAATAGGATAAAAGCAATCCATAAAATAAAATCACTCCTCTGATGATGTCGTAGGTATTAAAATTCTGTTTATAGTGAAGATTTTTTATATGTCCTAATTACATACTGGAACTAACTGTTGTCAGTTCTGCCATGCCAAAAGAGCCTTAATGATGACATTATAGTTCGAATAGAATTTTTAAGCAGACCTAATGTAAAAAGAGATGTAATTAATCAAATTTAAAGTTTACTTGATCTAGGAATAGAAGCATGCTATAACCTTCCCTAATACTATTGCAATCTTTGTGATGCAAACAAGGTCTAGAGTTATGAACTTTCAAAAGCAGGACAGGAAAGTAAATTGTAGATACTTAGAGGACTGCAGAAAGAATAAAAAAACCTAATAAGGGACACATTTCTTCTTCCAGTATCTATAAAATATCTTATACACCTCTTATTTTTTCTAGGAAGCATTTTTCATCAACACTAGCAAGACCATTATCCACACTCCATTTCTAGTGTGCCTAATAATTTGCACATACAGCAATAACAGAAGCAAGCAGATGAAGAAGGTTGAAGGGAGAGTGGTCTAAGATACACTATTGGATCTCAAATGGTACAAACCAGACGTGTAAAGATTTTTTTGTCAACCGGTAGCAGCATTTGCATTGCATTATTTCATCTGGAGAAAAACAGGTATCATACTGGACTTCTCTTTTTTTTCTATTTCAGCTTAGTTAATAGAAAAGCTAAGTATTTCAAAGAGCTTCAGAGAAATCTGATACACTTTGCATGGATTGTATACACACTTTGTGTGTAAATACATATATTGTCCATACGCAGACACACACACATACCAAAGAATATGCATACACACGTATAAAGACATATGTACTTCTACACATGACCAGCAGCACACACCAGTTTGCTATGCATCAGACTGCATCATTGTGTAAGGAAAGACAAAACTGCTGACCCTCAAAGCACAGCAAACATTGTGATCCTGAGCTGTACACCTAAGCAAATATTTTATGTTTTAAGGTTAGCTAAGCATAGTTCAAGTAAAAGCTTTAGGATTTATATGTTTGAATCCTACCTACCATACAGCCTTCTCCGTGTGTCTAGTCTTGTGTGAATGATGCAGGTTAATCACCGAAGCATGTAGCACTGTGAGGACAAGGCAAAGCAGAGAGCAAACCCCGGCTCCCATCTCTCATCACTCTGGCTGTGCTCTTCACTTCTATGCATTGCCTGGCTTGGCACCATCGCAAGCTGCACTCACATTTAAATAAAATGTGTCTAATGAGAGAGTCTCACAGATCTATTTTATATGTGCTGTGTTCACTGGCCTCATCTGCACTGATGAAAGCTAGTGAAAAACTTGTTAAAGGGAAGAGAAAAAGAAAAGCAGGGCAGTCAGAATTAATAGCTGCTGTGCTACTATGAATGGTGCCAGAAGCGGCCTTTAAAACACAATTTCAAGCTAAAACTCAGAAAAGAAACTCTCAAGCAGATATAACAAAGGTGCAGAGAGGTCATTTGTGCTATTCAAATAACCATCACATTGAAATGTTACTGCCAGAAAAGTGGCATTTCCAACAAAAACATCTGCTACCTATGAGTCGTCTGAGCAACATCCATGGAGCATATCAAGAAAACGTATTTGAAGCAAAGGTGTGGGAGTTTGTTGCAAATGACAGAGTTAAAATCTGTGTTTATTACTGGATTTACCACAGTGCTCATACAGGACCTTGAGCACATCACTAAATATTACTAAGCTAGCGTGTCTTCATCAGCTAAATAAACACACTAAAAGGTGTCAGAGTTAAAATAGAGTTGATCTCACTGAATGCATCAGGAATCTGTTCTGGATTAGTAGTACCAACTCACCTTCTGACAGTTAATTTACAGGCATTAATGCTCATGATGTATTTCACAGTCCTTAGATAAATAGACAGACATGGAAAAAGGGCCACTCAAAGACCACATTTTACTGTGCTTTGTGCTGATGACTCATTATTTTTCTGGGAAAGAAGGTCACTGCCTCTTGAATCATCAGCAAGATGGCAGTAAATTCTGATTTCAGACTGTGTGCAGTGCCTGAGGAGAGGAAGGAGAGCAAGGAGACAGCATTTTGCAGATGATTCCTGAGAATTTTAACCCTCAGAATTTTTCCACATTTTTATTGAGCCCAGGCACAAGAAGAACCTGTTCTGTCTGTAAAAAAGGCCAAAGACATAGCCCTTGTACCTTGGCAACTACTATTTATTGGAAGAGATCTTCTAGACACCATAAACCTGTCTCCAAAATCACTTTGCTTCACTACTTCTGTCCAGGTGTCCATGTGGTTTCTATAGCTTCATGTTACTCACTGTTACTGATACCCCACTTTATCTGAGGTATGTGAGGGTGGAAAGACAAACTCTCCATGAATGAACCATGCTGGGCACTATGGCTCAGCAGATGGAAGAGACTGTGAAAAGTAACTAAGATTGAGAACTAACATGTTACTTCTAGTAGTGATGTCTACATCACTACTCTCTGTAGATAAGCTAGATATTAAAAAAAAAGTCACCAAAGGTCTTATAGTTGGCCTTGAAAAAATTGGCCTGTTCTATGATTCCATTTCCTTTAGTTTTTTCATTTTACTGGAATTTTTGACCATCACGGTTCACTTAAAAAACTATAAAATACTTCAAGAAAGGTAATTGCATCAAATCTGAACTCCTAGTTGTTAAAAATAGTACATTACGATGTATATTATTGATAAATATGCAAATAACATCAAATTATTGTTCTATAATTTTCAAAATTAAAGTTAACTTTAAAGTTCCCTGCACCAAAATATCAATTATCAAGAGATGTAGCTATCTAAATGTTGAAGTGAGTTCAGGAAACTCTATTTCTTCCATTTGGAAACCCCCCTGAAACAAAATGTGTGTATGTCATCAGTAATCAGTAGCATCCTTGTCTGTGCCTTACTCTGTTTTAATAGATCAATATTCCACATACTCATTTCTTTTACAAACAAAAAAGCTTTCTCATCTGCCAGTTTCAGGTTCCCTAAACTAAATTCTTCACATGCCGAGAGCAAGAATTGGGCTCTTCAAAAATCTATTAGCCTCCTCTGAAGATGGAGTAGTCATTAGCACTCCTTAGTGCTTCGTTGTCATTAGTTCTTACACTTTGTTTCTGGTCTTCAAGCCTTAGCAGTCAAACTAGTCTTTTAATTCCAGTAGATTCACAACACTGAACCAGAATCTGACCTAACGATTCTCCCCTCAAGTATTTGCTAAGCAGTGGCTAAGCTTAATACACTCTTCTCTTTTCTGTGTATTTTTGCAGGCAGATGTCTCTGGAATTACACCAACACATTCATCCAGAAAACAAACTAATGTCAGGCCAGTATAAATTATTAGACAGCAGTTCCAGATTTGTTAGGAAGGGCAGTTACACACACAAAAAAAATAGGTTTAGGCTTACTTTTTTTTATATGTTTTGGATTTAGAGGGTAGGTTACTAATTTCATTTCACCCTCTGCTCGGCAACTGTGAAAACAAAATATGTCATAAAATGGCATACTTAGCCTCAACATATTTAATTGTAAAGTGAACATAAGTGGCACATTCATGACATTTCTGAAAACACTCACTTGCTCACTCTTACCCCATGTTTTCTCACCTACCAGCACTCCTCAGGGCAGAGGCCAGACAACTGTGAAAGATAAGAGTGGGAAACAAACACCATGGAGATGGAAGGGAAACGACAGACTGCATGGCACAGCCACAATGGCGCATGTCGGATTGGGAAGGTGCAGTTGTATGTTGAGCCTACAGCTTTTTGTGTAAATCAGGGCAGTGCTGAAAACTCTGACTAATCTAAGTTGTTTTCTTTAATGTTTCCTGATTGGAGTTTACATGCAAATTGTGTTCTGCTCTGAGCTAAGTTTTTTTTAGCAGCAATAGCATGAGGTCAAAAGTTTATACCTTTGCATACAAAGTCTTATAGATTAAAGGCCAAACTTTTTCAAAACCCTGCCCAAAATATCTAAACTAATAGACTTACACAAAACCTTCCTGTTTCCATTGTGCGGTAACAACGTAACAATTGAATAAGTTTTGTATGGAGGTGCTTTCCACCAATTTATCTTGCTATGATAAAGAAATAGGATTTAGCTTAGTTCCTGTTCATGATAGTCAGTACAAACTCTTTAATTTAAAGCAGGATTGGGGAACGCCTGACCAGAGCTTGATTAAACCAATAATACCTTTGGCTTGTAATCAGACTGAAAAAGCAAACCAGAGAGGAGGTACAATTTTGCTTTCTAGGAAGAAAGAAAGTCATACCAACTTTCTTGCATCATCATCAGGGATTGGACACCATCAAAAGAGCAGGAGAGCAGCATCCAGCACCAGTTGTCAGGCAGTGTCAGATTGGGTCTGTGTGCTTATGAAAGAAGCTGAGTCTAACTATTGTATATCTGTCTGCCACAAAGGAGTGAGTCTTCAACATCAACATCATCATGATTTGTTTCAAAGCCAGTACCAAAAGTTTTTAAGTTTTTAAGAATGTAGGGGATTGCATAAAGACTGACTATGGAGAAGACATTTAATGTACATCTGTGTTAAATGAACAAGGAAAAGGATTAGTTTGATAGAATGGAAGGTTGGGGGAGAGCATGGAAAGAAGACATGTTTTGCATGCCTAAGGATAAAATAAAGGTATGAAGGGCCATCTCAGGGATTGCACTTTACTCTGGATGTTTGGAGAGAATCAAAACTTGTGCTGTCTTGTCCATACCACCTGTTGGGAATGATAGAGTCATGCTCTGAACCATACCTGATTATTTTATTGGAAACTGCTGGCTGGCAAGAGCCAAAACTCAGACAAGGAACATTCAGACTATTAAGCATATAGACAATGCATAAGTCCATGCTTGAGCTCATTCTCTGGTTTGGCTTTACGTAGCATTATGATTTATTATTTATTAAGTTGCATAATAAACAGTCCACAGTAATTCCCATTACTCCTAGAGATTTCCCTTCCAACTATAAAACTGCAGAGTGCACATGAGGCACTGCTACTGTGCTTTGTTTCTTTCATAATCTGACAATTCTCTAATACTAAATACTACTAGATGTAGTAGTAAGCCAAGAAAACTGGAGATAGCACAATACTTCTAAGAAATGCTACTAATTTTCCATTCTCTTTTAGTTTTTCCTATGTAGAGAAGGCTTCCCACTCATTTCAGTGTGAGTTTTCTCTGAGTCAAGTTCTGTTGAAATCAAGGCTTGACGCTGGTCCACTACGCAGATCTGACAAAAGTGTAAGGGAATGAGGAGCTAGTGTTAGTACAAAACTTGAGTGGGTAGCATATACTCCTGAT